>NW_027526097.1:0-53614 GCF_052094955.1 Ictidomys tridecemlineatus
TTGGAAATTGGGGTGCATAAGAAACGTTACAGAGACCAGAGTTTGGAGACTGTGGTATAGAAAAACTGTTACAGAGCGCACAGGTTGGAGACTGGGGTGCAAACGGACTTTTGCAGAGACCAGAGGTTGGAAGCTAGGGTTTAGAAGGACTGTTTCAGAGAGCAGATGTTTGAGACTGGAGTGCAGATGGACTGTTGCAGAGAGCAGAGGTTGGAGACTGAGGTGCAGAAGGACTGTTACAAAGAGAAGAGTTTGGGACTGGGGTGCACAAGGACTGTTACAGAGCAGAGGTTGGATACTAGGGTTTAGATTGATCTTACAGAGAGCAGACGGTAAAGACTGGGGTGCAAATGGACTGTTGCAGAGAGCAGAGTTTGGAGACTGCGGTACAGAAGGTCTGTTACAGAGAGCAGAGGATGGATACTGAGGTTCAGATGGACTGTTACAGAGGACAGAGGTTGGAGACTGGGGTGCCGCAGGACCCTGCAGAAAGCAGAGGTTAGAGACTGCAATGGAGAGGGAATGTTAGAGAGAGCAGATTTTGTAAACTAGGGTGCAGAAAGATCTTACAGAGAGCAGTTGTTGGAGACTGTGGTGCAGAAGGACTGTTGCAGAGAGTAGAGTTTTGCGACTAGGGTTCAGAGGATCATTGCAGAGAGCAGAGGTTGGAGACTGGGGTGCAGAAACACTGTTGCAGAGAGCAGAGGTTGGATACTGGGGTGCAGAAAGATTGTTTCAGAGAGCAGAGGTTGGAGACTGGAGTGCAGATGGACTCTTGCAGAGAGCAGAGAGTTGAGACTGAAATGCAGAAACATTCTTAGAAAGAGTAGAATTTGCATACTGGAGTGCAGAAGGACTGATAAAGAAAGCAGAGGTTGGATTCTGGTGTGCAGAAAGACCATTACAGAGAGCAGAGGTTGGAGACTGCAGTACAGAAGGACTTTTTCAGAGAGCAGTGTTTGGAGACTGGGGTGCAGAAAGACTGTTACATAGAGCAGAGGTTGGATACTGAGGTGTAGAATTCCTGTTACATAGAGCAGAGGTTGGTGACTGTGGTGCAGATGGATCGTTGAAAGGAGGAGACTTGGAGACAAAGGTGCAAAAGGATCTTACAGAGAGTAGATGTTTGAGACTGAGGTGCAGAAGGACTGTTGCAAAGATGAGACATTGGAGACTGGGGTGCAGTCGGATCATTGCTGAGAACAGAGGTTGGAGACTGGGGTGCAGAAGGTCTGCTACAGAGAGCAGAGTTTGGAGACTGGCGTGCAGAAGGCCTATTACAGAGAGGAAATGTTGGAAACTCGGGTGCAGAAAGACTGTAATAGAGAGCAGAGTTTGGAGACTGGGTTCCTGAAGGATCTAACAGAGAGCAGAGGTTGTCGACTGAGGTGCAGAAGGACAGTTAGAGAGAGCAGAGGTTGGAGACTGAGGTGTAGAAGAACTGTTACAGAGAGCAGAGTTTGGAGACTCAGGTGCAGAAGGACTGTTACAGGAAGCAGAGTTTGGAAATTGGGGTGCAGAAGAACCTTTAAAAAGAGCAGAGGTTGGAGACTGTGGTTTAGGACTGTTACCGAGAGCAGAGGTTGGAGACTGGGGTGCAGAAGGACTCTTACATAGAGCACAGGTTGGAGACTGAGGTGCAGAAGGATAGATACAGAGAACAGAGGTTGGAGACTATGGGTCAGACAGACTGTTACAGAAAGCAAAGTTTGGAGACTGAGGTACAGAAGGACTGTTACAGAGAGTAGATCTTGGAGACTGGGGAGCAGAAGGACTGTTGCAGAGAATAAATGTTGGAGACTCGGGTGGAGAATGAATGTTACAGAGAACAGAGTTTGGAAACTGGAGTGCAGAAGGATCTTAAAAAGAGAAGAGGTTGGTGACTGTGTTGCAGAAGGACTGTTGCAGAGAGCAGACGTTGGAGACTGGGGTCCAGAAGGATCGTTGCAGAGAGCAGAGTTTTGAGACTGGGGTGAAGAAGGACTGTTCCAGAGAGCAGATGTTGAAGACTGGGGTGCAGAAAGACTGTGGAAGAGAGCATATTTTAGAGACTGGGGTGCAAAAGGACTGTTACACAGAGCAGAGGTTGGAGACTGATGTGCAGACGGACTGTTACAGAGAACAGAGTTTGCAGACTGAGGTGCGGAAGGACTGTTACAGAGAGCAGAGGTTGGAGACTGGGGTTCAGATGGATCTTTCAGATAGCAGAGTTTGGAGACTGGGGTGCAAAGGACTGTTGCAGAGAGCAGAATCTGGAGACTGGGGTGGAGAAGAATCATTGCAGAGAGAAGAGGTTGGAGACTGGGGTGTAGAAGGCCTGTTACAGAGAGCAGAGTTTGGAGACTGGGTGGCAGAAGTCCTGGTACAGAGAGCAGAGTTTGGAGACTGTTGTGCAGAAGGACTGTTACAGAGTGCAGAGTTTCAGGACTGGGTTGCAGAAGGATCTTACAGAGAGCAGAGTTGGGAGACTGAAGTACAGAAGACCTGTTGCAGAGAGCAGATGTTGGAGACTGGAGTGCAGAAAAACTGTTGCAGATAGCAGATGTTGGAGATGGGGGTGCAGAAGGACTGATAAAGAAAGCAGAGGTTGGAGACTGGGGTGCAGAACGACCGTTACAGAGAGGAGACTTTGGAGACTGCAATACAGGAGAACTGTTACAGAGAGAAGAGGTTGGAGACTGGGGTGGAGAAGAAGAGTTACAGAGTGCAGATGATGGATACTGGTGTGCAGAAGAACTGTTGCATAGAGCAGAGTTTGGAGACTGGGGTGCAGAAGAACTGTCACAGAGACCAGAGGTTGGAGAATGAGGTGCAGAAAGAATGTTACAGATAGCGAAGTTTGGAGACTGGGGTGCAGAATTACTGATAGAGAAAGAAGAGTTTGAGGCTGCGGTGCAGAAGGACCGTTACAGAGAGCAGATGTTGAAGACTGTGGTTTAGAAGGACTGTTGCAGAGAGCAGAGGTTAGAGAATGGGGAGCAGAATTAAGGTTGCAGAGTTCAGAGGTTGGAGACAGAGGTGCAGAAGGACTGTTACAGAGAGCAGAGTTTGGAAACCCTGTTGCAGAAGGACTGATACAGAAAGAAGAGGTTTGAGACTCTGGTGCCGAAGGACTGTTACAGAGAGCAGAGGTTGGAGACTGCGGTATAGAAGGACTGTTACAGAGAGCAAAGGTTAGAGACTGGTGTGCAGAATGACTGTTGCAAAAAGCACAGGTTGGAGACTGAGTGCAGAAGGATAGATACAGAGAGAAGAGTTTGGAGACTGGTATTCAGAAGGACTGATTAAAAAATCAGAGGTTGGAGATTGGGTTGCAGAAGGACTGTTACAGAGAGCAGAGGTTGGAGACTGCGGTACATAAGGACTGTTACAGGGAGCAGAGGTTGGAGACTGTGGTGCAGAAGACTGTTACACAGAGCAGAGGTTGGAGACTGGGGAGTAGAAGGACTGTTGCAGAGAACAGAGGTTGGAGACTGGGTTGCAGCAGGACCGTTGAAGAAAGCAGACTTTGGAGACTGGGTTGGAGAAGGAATGTTACAGAGAGCAGAGTTTAGAAACTGGGGTGCAAAAGGACCTTACAGAGAGCAGAGTTTAGAAACTGGGGTGCAGAAGGACCTTACAAAGAGCACAGGTTGGAGAAAGGGGTGCAGAAGGACTGTTGAGGAGAGGAGACGTTGGAGACTGGGGTGCAGAAGGATCGTTGCAGAGAGCAGAGTTTGGAGACTGAGGTGCAAAAAGACTGTTACAGAGCGTAGAGGTTGGAGATTAGGATGTAAAAGGCCTGTTACAGAGAGCAGAGGTTGGAGACTGGGGTGCAGAAGAACTGTTACAGAGAGCAGAGTTTTTAAACAAGGTTGCAGAATGATCTTACAGAGAGCAGAGATTGTTGACCGAGGTGCAGCAGGAGTGTTACAGAGAGCAGAGTTTGGAGACTGGGGTGCAGAAGGCCTTTTACGGAGAGCAGAGTTTGGAGAACGGCTCTAGAAGGATTGTTACAGATGGCAGAGTTTGGAGACTGGTTTGCAGAAAAATCTTACAGAGAGCAGATGTTGGAGACTGATGTGCAGAAGAACTGTTGCAGAAGCGGGTTTTGGAGACTGGGATGCAGAAGGATCGTTGTAGAGAGCAGAGGTTTGATACTGGGCTGCCGAATAACTGTTACAGAGAGCAGAGTTTTTAGACAAGGTTGCAGAAGGATCTTACAGAGAGCAGAGATTGTAGACCGAGGTGCAAGAAGACTGTTACAGACAGCATATTTTGGAGACTGGGGTGCACAAGGATCGTTGCAGACAGCAGAGTTTCCAGACTGAGGTGCAGAAGGACTGTTGCTGAGAGGAGATGTTGGAGACTTGGGTGCAGAAGGACTGTTGCAGAGAGCAGATGTTGGAGACTGGGATGCAGAAGGATCGTTGCAGAGAGCAGAGGTTGGACACTGGGGTGCAGAAGGACTGTTAAACAGAGAAAAGGTTTAAGACTGGGGTGTAGAAAGACTGTTGCAGAGAGAAGAGTTTGGATACTTGGGTGCAGAAGGACTGTTGCAGAAAGCAGAATTTGGAGACTGAGATGCAGAAGGACTGTTACAGAGAGCAGAGTCTGGAGACTCTGGTGCAGAAGAACCGTTACAGAAAGCAGATTTTAAAGACTAGGGTAAAGAAGGACTGTTGCAGAGAGCAGATGTTTTAGACTGTGGTTCAGAAGAACTGTAGTAGAGAGCAGAGGTTAGAGAATAGGGTTTAGAAGTAAGGTTGCAGAGAGCAGAGGTTGGAGACTGAAGTGCAGAAGGACTGTTGCAGAGTGCAGAAGTTGGAAACAGTGGTGCAGAAGGACTGATAAAGAAAGCAGAGGTTTGAAACTGGGGTGCAGAAGGAACATTACAGAGAGCAGAGGTTGAAGACTGCGGTACAGAAGGACTGTTAAAGAGAGCAGAATTTAGAGACTGGGGTGCAGAAGAACTCTTGCCTAGAAAAGAGTCTGGATACTTGGGTGCAGCAGGACCAGTGTGGAATCCAGAGGTTGGAGACTGTGGTGGAAAAGGAATGTTACAGAAAGCAGAGTTTGAAAACTGGGATGCAGAAGAATCTTACAGAGAGCAGAGGTTGGAGTCAGGGGTGCAGAAGGACTGTTGAGGAGAGGAGACGTTTGAGACTGGGTTACAAAGGATTGTTGCAGAGAGCAGAGGATGGAGACTGAGGTGCAAAAAGACTGTTACAGAGAGTAGAGGTTTGAGATTGGGGTGCAAAAGGCCTGTTACAGAGAGCAGAGTTTGGAATCTGGGGTGCGGAATAACTGTTACTAAGAGAAGAGTTTTTAGACAAGGTTGCAGAAGGATCTTACAGAGAGCAGAGATTTTAGACCTATGTGCAGCAGGAATGTTACAGAGAGCAGAGGTTAGAGACTGGGGTGCAGAAGGCATGTTATGGAGAGGAGAGTTTGGAAAAGGGGTGCAGAAGGACTGTTAGAGAGGGCAGAGTTGGGAGACTGGATTGCAGAAGGATCTTAAATAGAGCAGATGTTGGAGTCTGGGGTGCAGAAGGATTGTTGCAGAGAGCAAAATTTTCAGACTGAGGTGAAGAAGGACTGTTGCAGAGAGCTGATGTTTGAGACTGGGGTGCAGAAGGATCAATACAGAGAGCAGACGTTGGAGAATGGGGTGCAGAAGGACTGCTACAGAGAGCAGAGTTTGGAGACTAGGGTGCAGAAGGCCTGTTACAGAGAGCAGAGTTTTGAGACTGGGGTGCAAAAGGACTGTTACAGAGCACAGAGTTTTGAGACTGGGTTTAAAAGGATCTTACAGAGAGAAGAGGTTTGAGACTGAGGTGCAGAAGGACTGTTGCAGACAGCAGATGTTGGAGACTGCAGTACAGAAGGACTTTTGCAGAGAGCAGATGTTGGAGACTGCAGTACAGAAGAACTTTTGCAGAGAGAAAAGGTTGGAGACTAGGGTACACAAGGACTTTTTCAGAGAGAAGATTTTGGAGACTGTTGTTCAGAAGGACTGTTGCAGAGAGCAGAAGTTTGAGAATGGGATGCAGAAGGAGTTTTGCAGAGAGCAGTGGTTGGAGACTGAGGTGAAGAAGGACGGATAAAGAAAGCAGAGGTTGGATACTGGTGTGCAAAAGGACCTTTACAGAGAGCAGTGTTTGGAGACTGGAGTGGAGAAGAACTGTTTCAGAGTGCAGATGCTGGAAACTGGTGTGCAGAAGAACTGTTGCAGAGAGCATAGGTAGGAGACTGAGATACAGAAAGACTGTTACAGAGAGCAGACTTTGAAGTCTGGGGTGCAGAAGAACTGATACAGAGAGCAGAGTTTGGAGACTGGGGTGCCAAAGGCCTGTTACAGAGAGCAGAGGTTGGAGACTGGGTACAGAAGGGCTGTTACAGAGAGCAGAGTTTGGATACTGGGTTGCAGAAGAATTTTAAGTAGAGCAGAGTTTGGAGACTGCAGTGCAGAAGGATTGTTACAGATAGCAGAGGTTGGCGACTGGGCTGCAGTAAGATTATTGCAGAGAGCAGAGGTTGGAGATTGGTGAGCAGAAGGATCGTTGTAGAGAGCAGAGGTTGGAGACTTGGGTGCAAAAGGACGGTTGCAGAGAGCAGTTGTTAGAGACTGGGATGAAGAAGGACTGTTACACAGAGCAGAGGTTGAAGACTGGAGTGAAGAAGGACTGTTACAGAGAGCAGAGTTTAGAGTCTGGGGTGCAGAAAGACTGTAATAGAGAGCAGATGTTGGAGACTGAGATACAGAAGGACTGTTACAGAGAGCAGATTTTGGAGCCTGGGGTGCAGAAGGACTATAATGGAGAGCAGATGTTGGAGACTGAGATACAGAAGGACTGTTACAGAGAGCAGAGTTTGGAGCCTGGGGTGCAGAAGGACTGATACAGAAAGCAGAGGCTGGAGAATGGGATGCAGAAGGACTGTTTCAGAGAGTAGATGTTAAAGACTGGGGTGCAGAAGAACTGTTGCAGAGAGCAGAAGTTGGAGACTGGGGTGAAGAAGGACTTTAACAGAGATCAGATTTTGGAGATTGAGGTGCAGAAGGATCTTACAGAGAGCAGAGGTTGGAGAGTGACATGCAGACGAACTGTTGCAAAGAGCAGAGGTTAAAGACTGGGGTGCAGAAGGACTGTTACAGATTGCAGAGTTTGGAGACTGGGTGGCAGAAAGATCTCACATAGAGCAGATGTTGGAGACTGAGGTGCAGAAGGAATGTTACCGAGAGCAATGGTTGGAGACTGGGGTGCAGAAGAATTTTTGCAGGGAGCAGAGGTTGGAGACTGACATGCTGAAGACTTTTGCAGACAACAGATTTTGGAGAATGGGGTGCAGATGGACCATTGCAGAGAGCAGATGTTGGAGACTGAAGTGCAGAATGATTGTTACAGAGAGCAGAGTTTGGAGACTGGGGTGAAGAAGGACTGTTATGGAGATCAGAGTTTGGAGACTTTGTTGCAGAAAGATCTTACATAAAGCAGAGGTTGGAGACTGAGGTGCAGAAGAAATGATACCCAGAGATGAGTTTGGATACTGGGGTGCAGAAGGACTGTTGCCGAGACCATAGGTTGGAGACTGTCGTGCAGAAGGACCGTTGCAGAGAGCAGAGGTTGGAGACTGGGGTGGAGAAGGAATGTTACAGAGAGCAGAGTTTGGAAACTGGGGTGTAGAAGGATCTACAAAGACCAGAGGTTGGAGACTGGTTTTCAGAAAAACTGTTACAGAGAGCAGAGGTTAGAGACTGAGTTGCAGAAGGACTGTTACAGAAAGCAGAGTTTAGAGACTGTGGTGTACTAGGGTCCTTGCAGAGATCAGAGTTTTCAGACTGATGTACATAACGACTGTTGCAGAGAGCAGATGTTGGAGACTGTGGTGCAGAAGGATCGTTGCAGAGAGCAGAGGCTAGAGACTGGGGTGCTAAAGGATCGTTTCCGAGAACCGAGTTTTCAGACTGAGGTGCAGAAAAACTGTTGGAGATTAAAGAGGTTGGAGACTGGGGTGCAGAAGGATCTTTGCAGAGAGCAGAGGTTTGAGACTGCAGTGCAGAAGGCCTGTTATAGAGAGCAGAGTTTGGTTAAAGGATGTAGAACGACTGTTACAGAGGGCAGAGTTTGGAGACTGGGTTGCAGCAGGACCGTTGAGGAAAGCAGACGTTGTAGACTATGTTGGAGAAGAATGTTACAGAGAGCAGAGTTTGGAAACTGGGGTGCAGGAAAACCTTACAGAGAACAGAGGTTGAAGACTGGCGTGCAGAAAGAGTGTTAAGGAGAGGATACGTTGGAGACTGGGGTGCAGAAGGACTGTTGCAGAGAGCAGATGTTGGAGACTTGGGTGCATAAGGATCGTTGCAGAGAGCAGAGTTTGGAGACAGGGGTGCAGAAGGACGGTTTCAGAGAGCAGAGGTTGGAGACTGAGGTTCAGAAAAACAGTTACAGAGAGCAGAGGTGGAGTCTGGGGTGCAGAAGGATCCTTGAAGAGAGCAGAAGTTGGAGACTGAGTTGCAGAAGAATCGCTGAAGAGAGCAGAGGTGTAGACTGGGCTGCAGAAAAATCGTTACAGAGAGAAGAGGTGGGAGACTGCGGTGCAAAAGGACTGTTACACAGAGCACAGGTTGGAGACTGGGGTGCAGAAGGAATGTTGCATAAAGAAGAGGTTGGAGACTGGGGTGCAAAAGGACTGTTTCAGAGAGCAGAGGTTGGAGACTGAGATGCAGCAGGATTGTAACACAGAGCAGACATTGGAAACTGGGTTGAAGAATTATGATACAGAAAGCAGAGGTTGATGACAGGGGTGCAGAAGGACCGTTACAAATAGCAGAGGTTGAAGACTGGGGTGCAAAAGGCCTGCTACAGAGAGCAGAGGTTGGGGACTGGGTTGCAGAAGGACTGTTATAGAGTTGCAGCAGGACTGTTACAGAGAGCAGAGTTTGGTGACTGAGGTGCAGAAGGACTTTTACAGAAAGCAGAGGTTGGAAATTGGGGTACACAGGGACCGTTACAGAGAGCAGAGGTTGGAGACTGGGGTATAGAAAGACTGTAACAGAGAGCAGAGTTTTGAGAATACAGTGCAGAGGGATTGCTACAGAGAGCAGAGTTTGGAGACTGGGGTGCAGAAGGACTGTTACTAAGAGCAGAGGTTGAAGACTGGGGAGTAGATGGACTGTTGCAGAGAGCAGAGCCTGGAGACTTGGGTGAAGAAGGACTGTTTCCAAGAGCAGGATTTGGAAACAGAGGTGCAGAAGGACTGTTGAGGAGAGGAGACTTTGGAGACTGGGGTGCAAAAGGATTGTAGCAGAGAACAGTGTTTTAAGACTGAGGTGCAGAAGCACTGTTGCAGAGACCACAGGTTGGAGACTGGGGCACAGAATGACTTTTGCAGAGAGCAATGGTTGGAGACTGGGGTGCATAAGTCTTGTTATAGAGAACAGACTTTGGAGACTGTGGTGCAGAAGGCCTGTTACGGAGAGGAGAGTTGGGAGAAGGGGGGCAGAAGGACTGTTAGAGAGGGCAGAGTTGGGAGACTGGGTTGCAGAAAGATCTTACAGAGAACAGATGTTAGAAACTGAGGTGTAGAATGATTGTTGCAGAGAGAAGAGTTTGGAGACTGGGGTGCAGAAGGCCTGTTACAGAGAGCAGAGTTTAGAGACTGGCGTGCAGAAGGCCTGTTAAATAGAGCAGAGGTTGAAGACTGGGGTGCAGAAGGACTGTTATAGAAAGCAAAGTTAGGAGACTGGGTGGCAGAAGATCTTACAAAGAGCAGAGTTTGGAGACTGAGGTGCAGGAGGACTGTTACGGAGAGCAGTGGCTGGAATCTGGGGTTCAGATGGATCGTGTAGAGATAAGAGGTTTCAGACTGAGGTGTAGATCGACTGTTACGGAGAGCAGAGGTTGGAGACTGAGGTGCACAAGGTTCGTTGCAGAGAGCAGAAGTTGGAGACTGTAGTAAAGAAGGACTGTTGTAGAGAGCATAGGTTGGAGACTAGGGTTCAAAAATACTTTTTCAGAGAGCAGATGTTGGATACTGTTTTTCAGAAGGACTGTTGCAGAAAACAGAAGTTGGAGAATGGTTTGCAGAAGGACTTTTGCAGAGAGCAGAGGTCGGAGACTGAGGTTCAGATGGACGGACAAAGAAAGCAGAGGTTGAAGACTGGCATACAAAAGGACCTTTACAGCAGCAGAGTTTGGAGACTGCGGTACAGAAGGACTGTTACAGAGAGCAGATTTTGGAGACTGGGGAGCATAAGGAGTGTTGCAGAGTACAGAGTTTGGAGACTGGGGTGCAGCAGGACCGTTGCAGAAAGCAGAGGTTGGAGTCTGGCATGGAGAAGGAATATTACAGAGAGCAGAGTTTGGAAACTGGGGTCAGAAGGATATTTCAGAGAGCAGAGGTTGGAGACTGGGGTGCAGAAAGATCGTTGCAGAGAGAAGAGTTTGGACACTGGGGCTCAGAAGGACTTTTGCAGAGAGCAGATTTTGGAGACTGAAGTGCAAAAGTACTGTTTAGAGAGCAGATGTTGGAGACTGGGGTGCAGAAGGACTCTTGCAGAGAGCAGAGGTTGAAGACTGAGGTGGAGAAGGACTGTTACACAGAACAGAGTTTGGAGACTGGGGAGCAGAAGGACTGTTACAGAGAGAAGAGTTTGAAGACTGCGGTACAGAAGGACTGTTACAGAGAGTAGAGGGTGGTGACTGGGGTGCAGAAGGAGTGTTGTAAAGAACAGAGTTTGGAGACTGAGGTGAAGAAGGACTGTTACAGAGAGCAGAGTTTTTAGGCAAGGTTGCAGAAGGATCTTACAGAGAGCAGAGATTGTAGACCGAGGTGCAGCAGGACTGTTACAGAGAGCAGATGTTGGAGACGGGTGCAGAAGGATTGTTATAGTGAACAGACTTTAGAGACTGGGGTGCAGAAGGCCTGTTACGGAGAGGAATGTTGGGAGAAGGCGTGCAGAAGGACTGTTACATAGGGCAGAGTTCGGAGTCTGGGTTTCAGAAGGTACTTACAGAGAGCAGTTGTTGGAGAGTGAGATGCAGAGAGACTGTTACAGAGAGTAGATGTTGGAGACTGAGGCACAGAAATATTGTTACAGAGAGCAGATTTTGGAGACTGGGGTGCAGAAGGACTGTTTTAGATACAAGAGGTTGGAGACTGGGGTGTAGAAGGACTTTTGCAGAAACCAGAAGTTGGGATCTGGGGTGCTGAAGGACTATTGCAGAGAGCAGATGTAGAAGACTGAGATGCAGAAGGACTGTTACAAAGAGTAGAGGTTTGCGACTGGGATGCAGAAGGACTGATACAGAGAGCAGAGTTTCGAGACTGGGGTGCAGAAGGCCTGTTACAAAGATCAGAGGTTTGAGACTGGGGTGCAGAAGAGCTGTTAGAGAGAGCAGAGTTTGGAGACTGGGTTGCAGAAGGATCTCACGTAGAGCAGAGTTTGGAGACTGAGGTGCAGAAGGACTGTTACAGAGAGCAGAGATTCGATACTGGGGTGCAGAAGTATTGTTGGAGACAGCAGAGTTTCAGGACTGAGGCGCAGAAGGACTGTTGCAGAGATCAGATGTTAGAGACTTGGGTGCAGAAGGACTGTTGCAGAGAGCAGATGCTGGAGACTGAGATGCAGAAGGATTATTGAAGAGAGTAGTGGTTGAGCACTGGGGTGCAGAGAAACTGTTAAACAGAGCAGAGGTTGAAGACTGAGGTAAAGAAGGACTGTTACAGAGAGGATATTTGGGAGACAGGGGTGCAGATCTGATACAGAGCAGAAGTTGGAGACTGAGGTACAGCAGAACTGTTACAGAGAGCAGAGGTTGGAGACTCGGGTGCAGAAGGATTATGGCAGAAAGCAGAATTTTCAAACTGAGGTACAGATGAACTGTTGCAGAGAGTAGATTTCGGAGATTGGGGTGCAAAGGACAGTTGCAGCTAGCAGATGTTGGCGACTGGGGTGCAGATGGTTCGTTGCAGAGCGCAGAGGTTGGAGACTGGGGTGCAGAAAAACTGATACAGAGAGCAGAGTTTGGAAACTGGGGTGCAGAAGGATTTTTATAAAGAGCAGAGTGTGGAGACTGAGTTGCAGAAGGATCTCACATAGAGCAGAGGTTGGAGACTGAGGTGTAGATGCACTGTAACAGAGAGTAGAAGTTGGAGGATCAGGTGCAGAAGGACCATTGCAGAGAGCAGAGGTTGTAGACGGATGTGCAGAAAGCTTGTTAGAGAGAGCAGAGGTTGGAGACTGGGGTCTAGAAGGACTGTAGCAGAGAGCAAATGTTGGAGACTAAGGTGCAGAGAGACAGTTACACGGAGCACAGTTTGGAGACTGGGGTGCAGAATGACTGATACAGAAAGCAGAGGTTGGAGACTCAGGTGTAGAAGTACCCTTACAGAGAGCACATGTTGGAGAATGCAGTACAGAAGGACTGTTATAGAGAGAAGAGGTTGAAGACTGGGGTGCAAAGAGACTGTTGCAGAGAGCAGAGGATGGAGACTGGGGTACAGTAGGACTGTTGCAGAGAGCAGAGTTTGCAGACTGACTTGCAGATGGACTGTTAAAGAGGGAAGAGTTTTGAGACTGTGGTGCAAAACGACAGATACAGGAAGCAGAAGTTGGATACTGTGGTGCATAAGGACCCTTACGGAGAACAGCAGTAGGAGACTGTGGTAGAGAAGGACGGTTACAGATAGCAGGTCAGGGCCGTTCCATTGGCCCGTAAGAACATCCTTCCACTTAACATAGCCAGTCACAGAGCGCTGAGGGGACACATGTCTATCGGCCGCAGAGTGGCCATGAATATCCAAATTCAAAAAATTAATGGTAAAAAGAGCTAAGGACAGGCTTTCTTTAGGAGTGTGGTCAACTCTTATTCCCCCTTTTTGTTTTTCTAAGGTTTCTTTTAAGGTGCGGTGGGCACGTTCAACAATGCCTTGCCCTTGAGGATTGTAAGGCAACCCATGAGCAAGTTGTACTCCCATAGTAGAACAAAAAGATGTAAACTGTCTGCCCGTATAAGCAGGTCCATTATCAGTCTTAAGGGATGCAGGTGCACCCCATGCTGCCCATGCCTCTAAGCAATGAGTAATAACATTACGTGCCTTTTCTCCGGATAAAGCAGAAACATGAATAATTCCAGAGTATGTGTCAATAGAAACATGTACATATTTGAGGTTACCAAAGTCAGGCACGTGAGTTACGTCCATTTGCCAGACGACCAATGGCTTCAATCCTCGTGGGTTTACATCATAAGTAGGAGGATGAAGAAATGTGACGCAATGGGGACATTGTAATACTATCTGACGAGCATCCGCTCTGGAGATGGAAAAACGTCTGCGCAGTGTCATAGCATTGACATGAAAGTTGTGATGAAACAATTTAGCTTTTTCTAAGGAGGAGGCCAAGCATACCAACTGGCTTCTAGTTGCCGAGTCAGCACAGGCAGTACCCTGTGATAACGGGCCAGGAAGAGAGGTGTGAGCTCGAATGTGCATTGGATAGAAAGGGGCAGTACGGTTATGGATAAGCTGTTGAAGCTGATTAAAGTAAGCAGAAACAGTATGAGTGTCACTAATAGCTCCTACAGCCTCCAGAATTTTGAGCGCCTGCACAACATAAATGGAGTCCGAAATGAGATTGAAAGGAAAAGAACACTGTTTAAAAACCTCAATGACAATTTGTAGTTCTACCCATTGTGGATTTCCAGGAGCAAATTGATTCTGGACTGGGGGACAGTCATTAATCACATAAGCTCCCATTCCAGACTTAGAGCCATCAGTAAAAATGTTAACAGCCCCCGGAATTGGAGTGGGTGAAGTTACTTTAGGGAAAATGATAGGATGCTCTTTAACAAAATGGAGTAATGGATGAGAAGGGTAATGATTTTCGATATCCCCTTGAAACGAGCAACATAGAATGGCCCAGTTGTCTAGAGTAGCACACAAAACATTAAGTTGAACTTTAGAATAGGGTATGATAAGAGAAGAAGGTTCTTGTCCGAAAAATTGAATGCTCTGTTGAATCCCTCTAAGTGCTAACGCTGCAACAGCATCAGGATAGTATTCTAAAGATTTTCCTGGGGATACATGTGGGTGGATCCATAGTAAAGGCCCATCTTGCCAGAGTACTCCAGTAGGCTGCCGCATAGTGGCAAGCACACATAACTGGAAAGGTTTATCACTCTGGAGCCTGCATAGAGTAGCATGTTGTATAGCTTCTTCTACTTTTATAAGGGCCGCTCTGGCCTCTTTAGTGAGGGTACGAGGGGAAGTAAGATCTGGATCACCCTTAAGAATAGCATACAAAGGCTGGAGCATGATATTAGGAATATGTAAATAACCTCTTATCCAATTAATATCTCCCAACAGTTTTTGAAAATCATTTAAAGTTTGGAGATCTTGAGTTCTTATAGTAAATTTTTGTGGTTTTAACATGTCATATCCAATCGTCGCTCCCAAATACTGAATAGAATCCCCTGTTTGAACCTTCTCAGGTGCAATATGTAATCCATACTGAGCTAACAACTTCACCAAGTCTTTATAGGCCTCATAAACTGACTGCTCTAATTTGGCTGCCAATAATACATCATCCATATAATGAATAATCTTGATGGAAGGATATTGTTGTCTGAGAGGTGCGAGTGCCTTCCCTACATACATCTGACAAATCGTAGGACTGTTAGACATTCCCTGTGGTAAAACAACCCACTCAAACCTTTGATCTGGTTCCTCGTGATTACAAGAGGGAAGGGTGAAGGCAAAACTCTGTGAGTCTTTAGGATGCAAAGGAATAGAAAAGAAACAGTCTTTAATGTCAATAGCAATGATATGCCAGCCCTGAGGAACAGAGGAAAGCAGCGGCAGCCCTCTTTGAATGGGCCTCATAAGTTGCATTTGAGCATTAACTGCTCTTAAATTATGCAGTAGACGCCACTTCCCTGATTTTTTCTTAATGACAAATATGGGAGTATTCCATGGAGAAATAGAATGTTGAATGTGGCCCAAGTCAAGTTGTTCTTTAACTAGAACATGGGCTGCTGCCAGTTTAGCCGAGGGAAGGGGCCACTGAGGCACCCAAACAGGCTCCTCGGTGAGCCAAGTTATGGGTATTTGAGCCCCAGCGGCCCCTATGAAAACTCCAGACCGAATCTGTCAAGTTTTTGATGACCTTGCACAGGGTGTTTACGCCCCTGTAGATGTTTTCCTAGTCCTAGACCTGGCCTATACCCCATATTTTGCATGATCCGTTGAGACATTAGGGAATAGTCATTACTAAGGGTGAACCCCATGTCTTCCATCAGATCACGGCCCCATAAAGAAATAGGTAAATCAAGCACATAAGGTTGAAAGGCACCACTATGTCCCTCTGGGTCCTTCCAGGATAGATGTCTGCAGCTAATTTGAGGAGCTTGGGCATATCCAAGTCCCCTTAAGGATTGATCAGAAGTCTGTACTGGCCATCCCTTAGACCAGTCTTTAAGGGCTATAATACTACGGTCTGCTCCTGTATCCAGCATTCCCACAATAGATTTACCCTCTATGATTAATTCCAAGGTGGGGCGGTTGCTCATACCCAGTGACAAATAGATACAATTCCCTCCAGTGCTACCAATCTCACTTCCCATCCGTGACCGTGAGTCAGCCGGGAAGTGGTTATGTAAACTAGGCAAAATTAGTAATTGAGCAATCCGATCCCCTGGGGAGATAGACACAATGCCTCTTGGAGCTTCCACCATGACTTTTACTGTCCCCACTGTATCAGGGCTTATGACTCCGGGAAAAACATGAAGACCTTGTAAAATAGAGGAAGCACGTCCAATCAATAAGCCCACAGTGCCAAGTGGTAAAGGCCCTTTGAACTCAGTTTCCACCAACTGGACTCCCATCTTAGGTGTTAATACGAGTCTGGAGGTGGAACAGAGGTCCAATCCCGCTGCACCTGTAGTGGCTCTCCGCGTCTCATGGGATGGCGTAGAGATGGCCATGTCTCGGGTTCGGGTGTGACATTCTCCATTGCCCCATATATTTGTGGGCCCTGGGGTCGAGGGCCCCTCTGGCCGTTTTTTGACCCAGTTAAAATAGGCTGCCCATGGATGTCCCTCACTGATCTACACTCTCTTGCTCAATGCTTCCCCTTTTTACATTTTGGACACAACCCCGGTAAACGAGGGCCATTGGAAAAGCCACCATGGGGAGGTCCATTGAAATTGTCTTTTTTGGGACATTCACGCTTGAGATGACCAGGCTGACCACAACGGAAGCATGTTCCGGCACCAGAGCTGCCCCTTTTTGTAACCCGAAGGACAGCAGCTGCAAGACCTGCATTAGTTAAAGGTCCTCCAAGCTCTCTACACACCTTCATCCATGCCTCTATGCCTTTATTTTTATAAGGAGTAATCGCTGTTTTACATTCTTTGGTGCATTGCTCAAAAACCAATTGCTTGATAAGGGGCATGGCTCTATCAGGATCTCCAAAAATTTTTCCAGCAGCATCCACCATCCTTGCTACAAAATCTGAAAAGGGTTCTGTAGGGCCTTGTATAATTTTAGTCAGGTTACCAGACACCTCTCCTCTATTAGGAAGTGATTTCCACGCCCGAATGCAAATATTATTAATCTGGTCATATACTTCAGGAGGAAATCCTGTCTGTTGATTAGCAAATCTCCCTTGCCCCAAAAGCATGTCCCTGTCCCAATGGGGGTGTCCTGCTGCATGATTTTGGGTGGCTTGCTCTGCTGCATCCTCTAGCACAAATGCTCTCCAGTCCAGATATTTGCCTGGGGAGATGCAAGCCCGAACGAGGCTAGCCCAATCAGAGGGAGTCATGCAGTATCTGGACAGATTCTCTACCTGAGTTAGTGTAAAAGCGGCATCAACCCCATAAGTGCGTACAGACTCTGCCAGGGTCTTTACAATTTTGAAATCCAAAACCTCATGAAATCTTCCCCTATTATCATCCTGAAAAACTGGATAAGCAAGACCCATCTCAGCGTTAACAGCCCTCCATGTTTGGGCGTGGAAAGTTCGTCCCGAAACACCCCGGCCATACGGAGGCGGATCGGGAGGCCGCCCGTTCTTGAGCCCTTGCTTATCTCGGTTTCCTGTACCTAAACTCCCTAACTGCCGGGACAGCGCTCTTATCTCCTCCTCCTCAGCGTCTTCTGCCTCTGACCCACTTTCGCATGGGGGCGTGCGCAGCACACTGAGATCTCCAAGCCTCCCGTTCTCCAAGCCCCGCACACTCCCCTCTTCCTGAGACACTTCGCTCTCTGTTGTTTCTGATTTTCTTCATGCAATTGTTCTAAAACCTCTTGCCCTTTAACAAGCGCTTCTTGGCATCTGCCATCCGTAAGGCAACTACGGACCATCTTCCAGAGGGGTATCACCCCGCCCTCTAGCATGCCCTGCTCATGAGCAAAGTCAAGGTCTTTGCCTAATTTATCCCAGCTGGGGTTAGTGAGGCTGCCTGAAAATGCAAACCACGGTGCAGCTGTATCTACCCTCTGTAAAAATTTCTCTAAGGTACTGCGTTTCACCTCCAGTCCCTTGGAACGTAAAAGGCCACCTAAGGCCAGAAGAAGTGGACTTGAAGTCACAGAACCCATGACGCAACACAAGAAAACACAGAAATCGAAAGTGAAAGTACACAAAACAAAACGAACATACACAGAAAGAGAAAAAAAATTCAGAGTGCAATTGCTATAAGATGTAGTGCCCTCTCTTTACAGAGGAGCTTCCCGCTTTTTAACAGCGGGTCCCACGTTACCTGGGACTTACCGGTGCACCTCCCTGACTGCTGAAAGTTCTGGTTCCTGGGTGTTTCTTTGATTCTTTTCTCCTGGGTTTCGGCACCACTTGTCGTGACACCCCTTGCCCGCAAGGAAGACGCGACTCAGGAATCTTCTTTCAGCAGTTTATTCAGGCCCTTGATATTCTTCTAATAATTCTTCTACTCTACCTCAGATGCCCCTCCCAGCCTTAATAAAGCACCGCGAACCCCAATGCAAAGCTGCCACGTGTACCCTTCTCACAGGGTGCTAGAAAATGACATGCCAATTTTCTCTGATAAGGAGCTGGGAACACGCCAACTCTCTTTGATATGGAGTTGTCCTTCACAGACCACAACGGAGCCAGCGCCATCATGTAATGGCGACCACAGTCCGCAGGAACGGCTCACCACACCTTTCTATGTGTGTCTAAGTTTCCAAAATACTACTTGTATTGCCAGAGTAGAAATAACTTCAGAGGTTATCACAAAAGCTGAGGGATTTTGCATGATGCCCCCAGTACTAGAAAAAAACCCAAAACATAACCAGAAACCCTGGGATGCCTAAATTCCTTAAGTGAGATTATGAGTGTGAAAAATTACTTATGGTAAACAATAGATAATGCTTAGTGTTAATCCTCTGCTTTTGATGAGCAGGACAGAAAGGAATAATTTTTAGGGAGAAAGTATAGGGACACATTCCCATTATGATACAATAGAGCATAACAGTAGACCTTCCAAAATATCTGTTTAAATAATAACTTCATTATTGTAGAAGAAATTATGTTGAGAAATGTATTAATTCACTAACTAGGGGTTTTCATCTTTATCTTACAACACATGTATGCTTGGCGAGGAGAGTTGCAAGCAATTTATTAACTGTAATAAATCCCTGAAGCTTGTGAGTAATCTACTTCAAACACAACCTCACTTCTTTAGAAATATTATATTTTGGGGTCACTCATAAGTGACTTCATTCTCGGTCACCTGACTTTGAAATGACTGATTGGGAAAGAAAGATGCAGAGCTGCTTGTTCTGTGGGAACTGAGCCGATGGTCTCCATAAGGGATATGTTCAGGAGACAGGAGAAAACTGAGTTCCTCAGAAGCCGCTGGGCTATGCTGCCACACTTATGCCCACAGAGGCTTTATTTTTATCAGCAAGATATCTGCACCAGAACCACTGAACAGAAATGTCCTCTCGCCTCTGTCAAGTCTCTGATAGATCCTTTAGGTCCCACACAGTACCGTCTTTAAAGAATCTTTTAAAAACTCTGCTCCATGGATGTACTTGACAGACCTTCTTCATTCTTCAAACCTTTACTGAGTGCACATTTACATAAGGGGTGCCCTAGTGTTTAGAACACAATTGAGAGGCCCAACTAGGACCTGGAGGAGCGCATATTGAAGATGGGATGAGGGGCTTTGACAAGTATTAAGTGCTCCATTCCCAGAGCTTCCCAAGGAAACACTAAGGGAAAATAATGATAATTTGTAGATTACATAGAATTGTTACCAAGTTTCCTGCACATATTGAGTTCATCTTCCCATTAGATTGTAAGTTGGTTGAAGGTCAGTGTCTGAGACCAGCTCCAACAGGGAGTCTCAGGAGACGAACGGATGGTGAGGAGTCGGCGAAAGAGGGGGTGGAGAAACAACACAGACACCAAAGTGAAAGTGTTGATCCCAATCTTTACTTGTGAAGTTGATCATATATACTTTTCATTTTGGCAGGCTTACAGTACTTTGTGGTTACAAAACAGGAATCATTATTCAAACAAAACAAAATATTAAGTAGCTACAATTAGAATAGAAGAATGTATCTTGGCTTATGCATAAGCAAGCATTTGTACTCTCAGTTCGAGTTTTGCTTTGAGCTGTTTCTGCTTAGTTAACTTTTAATAATAGTTACAAATGTGCCAAACTATTGGCCTATACCTTGACTATTCTTTCTTGACTTACTGACTGGAACTGGTGCCATGGTTATGGCAAGTAGTTGATTTGTTATTACTTGTAATCAAACATAAGTAAGAGCACAAACCATTGTGCACAGGAACAAGAACAAGTTGCCCAGTACTAAGCACTAATCTATCTTCTTAACATTAATTTTCCTTCCCTAGATTTTAATTTAATTTCTCAAAAACTTCCTTGGCAGGAATACAGGGAGTTTTTCTTTAGACATTAACAATTTACACTCCACAGCTGAATCACTGCATTTAGAGCAAACAGATCTACGCTTTAGAAGTAGTTGTATTAATTGGGAAAGTCATGATTTTTCCTTTATACTTAATGGTCATATGAGAAATCAAAACTATACTTATTAAAGGAATACAAAAACAAATCAGCCCATTCCCAGAAACATACTGCGCTCCTCCAGAGGATGGACGCCTTGCACCATCCACCTCAGTAGGGCCTTGCCATTGCCTGAGACAGGGGAGGGGCGCAGCAGCACAGGGATCAGATCTTATCCTCTTTGAGTTTCTTAGTAGATCTGGCTTAGGACTAAATTAGACCCTGTATAGGAACAAAATTGGTTTGAATTGAAACTAACCAGTACCAAGAAAAGAAATTTTAAAATCCTTAATGAAAAGAGAATTATTTATTTTTATGAATTTTATAACTAGAATGCTCTGACATATCGTAAGAGGTAATAATTTGTCTTCCCTTTCCCCTTTATGCTAGAAGAAGCACAGGTGAAATAAAAAGAACTGAAAGAGCTGGCACAGTTGTGCACGCTTGTAACCCAGCAGCTCAGGAGGCTGAGGCAGGAGGATAGTGAGTTCAAAGACAGCCTCAGCAAAAAAAAAAGGAACCAAGAAACTCAGTGAGACTCTGTCTCTAAATAAAATATAAAATAGGGCTGGGGATGTGGCTCAGTGGTCAAGCCCCTGATTTCAATCTCCGGTAACTGCCCCCCTACACCCCGGCCCCAAAAAACAGAACTGAAAGAGATGTTAAATGCTGAATTGAGTGCTGAATCTCCAAGACAGGAGGGAGGCTTTTTCCTGGTGAATTTGTTAAGATTTTAAACCTACCAGTTAGGGGTAAGGGCATCCCTGCATGTTAGGTGAAAGAGCCCAGCCTCCCCCAAAGTGCGTCCTTGGACCAGCATCACTGGGAACACTTGGAACTCACTGACTGAGGCCAACTGTTCTTCACAATGACCTCTGATCTTTCCCTCGACTCCAAGCAACCACACCACATGGAAGGATATGAGGACAACTCTGGGCCAGGCCAGATAGCTCATAGATTTCACAGTAATAAATTCACATTGCCACAAGCACCTGAAATCATTCAGATATTTTTCTGAATAAATTAACCTTGTACTGTGTGTGTGTGTGTGTTTGTGTGTGTGTGTGTGTGTGTGTGTGTGTTTTAAGCAATTTACTGGGGAACATGAAAATTGGATTTAAAAATTTTAATCATTGCTTGTGCTATTGAGATCAAATAGGAATCATTGTTTCCCTGATGTGCATAAAGGTTTTCATGATCACACCATTCTTCCTCGTTTTGGTCATGCCCATTTTTTTTTTGTTTGAGGAAATGAATCCCTAAAGTTAGTCAGCAAAACATTTCATTTATTGCCAAAGCAAAAAAAAAGTTATTCTTTTAAGATTCTAGACTTATTTATTTTATTTTGTTTATATTTAGATTTTAAAATTAGTTGTGCTTAACTGAAGCACCGACTTTCTATTGAAATTTAAATACTTTAAGCTTCTTAATGCCCTGAGATTTGGAATTTTAATGAAAGCTGTGTTGGCCTATTAATCATGTGCAATGAATTATTTGATCCAAAGACAAGAATGTCTGGGCATTGAAGATAATAAGACAGTTTACTAATATATGGTATTATCTTCAGGTAACAAAGTATCACTACAAACAATAGTTATTACATGATAAATTTTCTGAGTCAATTTCTCTTTTGTTTCTTAAATCATAATTGTTAATACACATTAAATGTACAAATTCATGTACATTAGGCAAATTAAAGGGATTCATTAAAGTTTCCCTACTTGCATTAATATATTGTGCATTAATTTCAATTCTTTTTTCTGTAAAATAGGGATAATTGGTTATCTTATAGGTTGTTGTGTAAACCAAATAACTTAATGCATGTAAAAGTCTTATAGGCATTTAATAAGTGTTAGGTATTTTTATCTAATTTGTGTCTCTATTTGTTACTCAATATGAAAAATCCTGATTGGATTCAGGTATGTAAAAATACATCTTTTCAAAGAAATTCACTTAGTTTTGATAGAATGGATTATCCGAAATTCAATCTAATTTTTACAGAAAACATGCGAATTTTAAACTACATTAAACAAGGTTTTTAAAGTCAGGCATTTATATGTATTGAAGAAATCTAAGAAGAATCACACTCAAATTGTTTTCTATGAAATATGCCCTAGATGATTATGATGATTATGGTTATTATTATTGCGGAACAGAGGGTTTACTATTAAGTTGAACGAATTCTTATGCTGCATTATATAAATTCTAAGGAGCAAGTACATATTGTGTCACAAAGTGTCATTCATGAGTTATGATTGTTAATAATGGATTCTAATTGTGACTATGATGATGATTCAATCTAATGCCCTACATTAATAAAGAGCATAGAGGATAAAGAAAATTGTTTGGGTATCATCCTTCACCCTACCCCACACCCGTGACCTACAAGAAATTAGCCAAAAAACAAAGGAAAAACTTATATGAAGATAAAATTATATAAACATACATTGGGATATTTTTTAATGCCCTATGAAATTGTCCCTCCTGAACTGACCTTTATATTTAAGACCTTTACAATAGCAGTATGCACAATTTCAGAGATTGTATTTTTAAATCCCTGAGCATTTACATTTAGTTTTCCCTTTTACACATCCACAGACCATGTACCAATTTCCCATAGTAAAATCTGCTGTAACTGCCTTCTATGTGGAATTTTATTTCTTTTTTTGAAAACATCTAGATATCTACCTATAAAAGAGATTGTCATATTGATCTTTTTGATACGGGGAGTTAAAAGAAAGTACATGTCACTGATTTCTAAATGACTTGAAGTTCATCCAGGTAGTTGATTGAGAAAACAGAGAACGTAAAAAATGTCAAGTACATGTAGCTTCCAGCTCCATTTCAAAGTTGATTTATTGTAAATCAATGCTAATAAGGTAACCTCTTGTTTAGGGAAATTATTTAGAGAAAGCGATACCTACAACTGACCTAAATAGTGTGGTGTTTTTAGTCATTTCTGGATAAACTTTTACTACAATTTTCGTGAAAACCAAGTATCACAAGAATCCCTATTTTCTCTATTTCCTTCACTACTTTCTCTATTCTCCTGGGGGATTTCATATTCTCCCTATGCTGTAACAGTTCCCTTCAAGACAATGACTCCTGAATCCACATCTGCAGTTCTAGGGTGTCTGTGAAGGGCATTTCCTCGTGATTATCCCACAGATATCTCACATTCAACATTACTCAAATCAAATCCACTAAAGCCTCCTCTACATCTGCTATTCCTCACATATTCCTGTTTTCCTGAGTGATCCCACCAGCTAGCCAGCCTGCCCAAACTGATTTGTTGTCTTTACCGTGTCCTCTTCAACTAAGACTTTAAAGTTCTCCATATCCTTCTGCATGAGGGCTTCAGAGATTTTCTCCCACCTTCAACACAGCACGTCTTCAGATACAGACCACTTCATTTTGATTTTGTTTTAGCACTCAGATCACTCTTTTGAACTAAACAGGTGTGTCTAAAACCTGGGGAACCAGGTTTCACAGTTATCGACCCCTGCTCCTTTGACTCACATGCACTATTCCATGAGTGGGTCTATCTGCGTGTTCTATTCCTAGAGACCTGATGATTTTCTAAAACCCAGTCTATCTCTCTCCAGATGTCCCTGTTTTCAGTCTGCACTCACCTGAAAGAGATTTATGGTCCCCTATTGTAGATACTCTGCAATCATTGATGTCCATGCTCATACCCAAGCCTGGCTTTTAGAGACACACCTGGGCTCTCTGGTGGCCCATGGCATGGTGGGGGGTGAGACGTTTTCCGAGGTTTCTATTGCCAAGTACCTTGCTTAGAAATCAGGCCTGACACTGCTTCACAGAGCCTAGTCCTGACCCCATAGGCTGAAACCCTGCCACCTACCCTGAAGTAGCATGCTCCTCAGAATGACCCAGGGCTTGGCAGCATCCACTGGTACTATCCCACCAGCCCCTTGAAACCTAGCTGGAGTCTCCATAGAAACAGGGTACATCTCTATGGAAATGGGCTCCCTCCTCCCGCCCCAGTGTGATGCAGCTCTCAGAGAAGCTCAATAGTGAGGGTCTTTCCATTTATAGCAATTAGGATAACCAAGTGTTCTGACCTTGCTGAGCCTTAGATGGCAGATTCCTGCTTTATTATTTGAGATTTCTGCCATCAATGTTGCCTGAGATGCCAACTTGCCATCCCACTAACTATAAAACAGTGTTCTCAAGATCAATCCCACAACGAATAACACACACACACACACACACACACACACACACACACATTCACACGCCAATCCATCATGGTGAGCAAGGCTTTGTATTTGTGATACAGACCGAATGCACCCACCAATCACATTCACTGCTTCAAACAGATCGTGATCAGGAAACAACTGATGTCACTTGTAAAATGTGATATGTCCTGGACTATCACTGTGGTAAAAAAGAAGTAGAGAAATGCAAAAAATGGGAGAAAATACTTAACCTCTTAGAGACCTATAAAAATATTTAGATGTGGTTCCAACCAATCCTGAGTGAAAAATAATCTTGAAAAAATGCTTTCACTTCTATTTATCAATTTACTTACTTACTTACTTACTTACTTACTTACTTACTTACTTACTTACTGCAGTACTGGGGATTGAACCCAGTGGCACTCTACCATGAAGCTATATTCCCAGCCCTTTCAATTATTTGGGGCGGGGGGCCTTGCAGAGTTTCAAATTTTTGATTCTCCTGTCTTAGTCTCCCAAGTACCTGGGATTACAGGCAGGTACCACTCTTCCCCATTAATTACTTATTTTTAAAATAAGGCTATTTTTAAAAATTGAACTATAATTTGTACTCAAAGAATACACAGATCTAAAGTGTACAGGTTTATAATATTTTACATATATATGAACTACCAAAAATCAGGATATAAAACATTTCCATCACTTTAGAAAATTCCTTCATGCTTCAACTGATATCACCCCTGAGCTCCAAAAAAAAAAACAAAAAAAAAAAACAAAAAGGACCACCATTATTACTTGACCTTCATACCTGTTTTGCTAATTTTTGAACTTTATTTAAAGGAAACATACAGTATATATTTTGTATCTGGCTTATTTCACCCCGAAAATTTTTTTTAGATTTGTCAATGTTATTAATGTTTCAGTATTTGTGTTTCTAAAGTAACTGCATTATCACTGCATGATAAACCGTGATTTGTCTTCTGTCCTTCTGCTGAAGGCATAACATTTGTTTGAGTTATTATGATTTTTTACACAAGAATTTTTGTGAATTGTGCATTAATTTCCTTGGAAATATGCTAGGAATGGGATTGTTTTGAATAGAATAACTACAAATTAAACTAAATTAGAAATTACTAAATATTTTTGAAAAGTAAATGTATAGACTTCAAATTTCACCTTGAGTATCTATCGAAATAGCTAGAAAGCATGTTGTTTTCATCATTATAATAACCAAAAAGAGCAGAGGAAAATGAAAATTAAGGACTTTCTTTGACTTTATTAGGGATGAAGATTATAAGGAAAACAACTAAGCAAACTCTGGGGAGAGATAAGCAACCAAAATAATCCAGGCATTTTTTTAACTATGGGAGACCCACTAGATACATAGGAGTTTTTTTATTAAAAAAAACTCAAATAAAAAATAGTTAATGGATTGCTAAAGACTAAGTATAGACTGGTTTAAGAGCATAAAGACCCAGAGGGCTATAGACATAAGATGTTTGTATTTTTTCTTTTTCTCTATGGATTCCACCAAATGCTCCCAGGAAGATAGGGAAGTATTCTGAGAAAGTGTCTTTAACGGTATCATTTCTAGGATAGGTGGAGGGACAAAGAGCAGCAACAGCAGCCAAAACTCCTCCCAGACTCATTTCCTGATTTTTTGCATAGAACAAAAGCTGTAATCTTCAGGGGCAAGAGTAACACAAACTGTTACATTAGGACACTCAACGAA
The DNA here is from genome assembly GCF_052094955.1 of Ictidomys tridecemlineatus. Taxonomy (NCBI): domain Eukaryota; kingdom Metazoa; phylum Chordata; class Mammalia; order Rodentia; family Sciuridae; genus Ictidomys; species Ictidomys tridecemlineatus. The sequence continues at coordinate 25,971 of NW_027526097.1, forward strand.
AAACCTTTGCAGCTATGGAAAGGAAGAGGCCGAAATTTCTAACGTCAGAAGGAATAAGAACTAGGCTCAACCATATTGCTCGAAACTGGTTCACTGTGAAGGCCATATCCCTGTGACTGAGTTTACAGTACCTAAGGCAGGGCTTCCTGGAAACATCAGAAATCTCTTCTCTGTTTCCCACTAGTCCACTAACATGCATTGACTGAAAATAACAGTAGAATACAGCTGAGAATTCTTCAAGAAATAGATTATCTCTGGAGAACAGCGAAAATAGAATACACAAAACCAAGCAGGGAACAATATTAACAAAATGAACTCAGCCATATAGAATAAGGATAACATTACAGTCAATTGAGATCAATCCCAGAATGCAAGGCTGGTTCAATATTCAAAAATTCAATCAGCGGAATTTCCATAGTAACATTACAGTCAATTGAGATCAATCCCAGAATGCAAGGCTGGTTCAATATTCAAAAATTCAATCAACGGAATTTCCATAGTAACAGACTAAATAAGAAAAAATATATATCATTTCAATAGATGTAGAGAAAATAAGAAAATTCAATATCTATTTATGATAAAAACTATAACTAAATAAAACTAGGGGCTATGTCCAGTGGTAGAATGCATGCTTAGTATGCATAAGGCTCTGAATTCAAAACCCAGCACACATACACCAAAAAAAAAAAAAACTACTAGTAAAAAATGGATAGACATTTTCTAACTTGATAAAATGCATTGAGTAAATGTAATGTGCCAAACACATAGCTTATATTATCTCTAAAGTTTTTTCAGCAATTGTGAAATAGACATCATTAATATTTTAACATGGAACAAACTGAGGAATAGAGATGAGCTGACTTTTTTTACAAACAACATCTAGGAAACAACAGATGGATTTCAATCTACATCTATCTGGACCAAGAGCCTACTGTTTTACTATAATATTTTTCATTTAAGATTGAAAAAGAAAAAGAAAATTTAGTTCAAAACAATGGATCACAGATTAGCATGGGTAACATGATAGAAAATCAGTAATTGTATAAATCATTTTTTTCAGGAAATGTAATGTTTGGTGAGGCAAATGTTATACTACAAAAAAAGAAAAATACCTAAGTATATATCATTTTTCAAAATTTCTTGTATCTTATAAAACTTAAAAAAATAAAAGTTTCTACTGAAAAAATTAATCAATGTATTTAAAAGCAGTTGACTTATAATTTTACTTTTAAGAAATAATCAGAGATGATCACAGATACATATGTATGAAAACTTCTATTCCAATATTTATGATAGTAAATGGAATCGAAGGTTTCTATGTTCAATAAAAAGGGAGATATTAACTTAATTTCATGTTAGGAAATTAAGATTACAAGTCAAACAACTAAATAGTGTACAACAATATTGGGAAATTTTGCTTTGGATATTTTAAAGATAGATAGAGGTAGAGTGGGATGAATGCAAAGAGAGCTTTGATTTTGTGACCCGTTCTATTCTTCAGAAAAAATTTCTGCATCTTCTTCATTTTTCCACAATGAAAACTTATTACTTGAAATTACAGATATACAAAAAAAAATTCATCACAGTGAAGCACAGTGTTAGGAGGGAGATACTGCAGATTCAATGAGACACACGGGTTGATAGCTGGTTGTGCATTTTGACCAACTCTCAATTTATTCTTAAAAAAGAGCACCCATGCAAAAGTCTGTGAGAAGCTATGCTCTGTTTAAGTCACTTCTATACGTCTTTTTCCAGAGTCCAGGCATCTCTGTATACAATATTATTTGCCATGTTGCTGCAGATTAACAAGACTGTTTGGGGTTCTCTCAGTCCATTCTCGTCATGGTCTCTTTTTCTCTGTTTTGTACTTATGATACCATTGGAAATGAGCAATCAATCATGTGTCACTGAATTCATCTTCTTGGGATTTTCCAAACACTCCAACCTACAGGGCTGGTTCTTTCTTCACTTTCTGGTAATTTACCTGACCACTCTCCTTGGGAACATGCTCATGATAGTGGCCACCAGGGTCAGTCCTGCTATCCACACTCCAATGTACTTTTTCCTTAGCAATTTGAGCTTTTGGACGTCTGCTACACATCCACCACCCTCCCAGTACTGCTGGTGAACTTCTTCTGGGAGAAGAAGGCCATTTCTTATGAGGGCTCCCTTTCTTTTTATTGGTGACAAGTGCTGGCACAGAAGGCATCTTACTGTCTGTGTGGCCAGTATGACTGCTGTGTGGCACCTGCCGTCCTCCTCAGTACCCAGTAATCATGAGTGTGAAGGTCTGTGTTGGCCTGGTGACTGGGTCCTGGCTGTGTGGGCTGGTGAACTTGGTCACACACATGGTGCTGGCCACTCACTCTGTGTGGGCCCCACCAGTTCAGCCACTTTCTCTGTGACACCCCATTGCTCCTGAAGCTCTCCTGCTCAGACACCTCTGTCAATGAGTCTGTGCTCCACGTGGTCAGTGCCACCATGGTCCTGAGCCACTGCCTGTTCACTGCAGGCTCCTACGCACTCATCATGGTGGCCATCCTGGGGATTCCCTCTGCCCAGGGCAGGAGGAAGGCCTTCTCCACCTGTGCGTCCCCCCTCACTGTCGTGCTGGTCTTCTATGAAACAGCCAACTTCCACTATGACAGGCTCAGAGAAAGCTGGACATGGACACCCTGGTCTCTGTGCTCTTCTGTGTGGTGAGCCGCCTGTTGTGCCTCGTCATTCACAGCCTAAGAAGCAACAAGGTCCAGAGTGCCCTGAGGAAGCTGGCTGGAGGGTGTGCATCCTTTTGCATGATCAAAGTCTAGACCAATCTTCAAACTGGAGTATACAGTCATCTGAAAAAAGATGCCACCCAGGGACTTGTAGGCACCTGGTTAGAGAGTCTGTATCTGGAGCTTCAACTCCAACTCCCGCTTTTAAAATCACTGAGACTCCTTTCTCTCCTCTCTTTTCACAAACACCCTTTTCCCACTTTCAGGTTCAAGTGTGTCGGACACCTTGTGTGCGTGTTCAGCACCATCTCTGTCCTTCTGTGTTCTCCCCACACCAGAGGGACAGAAAGTACGAGAACCTCATTTCCCACACTCCCCTGCCTGCAGGCCTTCATTTTAGGAGGTTCTGTCAAGATCAGCCAAACACTAGGCAGAGAGGAAAAAAGGAAAAGAAGAAAGCAGGTTCTTTTGGATCCCATAGCAGCAGCAGCAAACCAGCCCTGTTGAGGCAGGACCTAATCTCCTGGGTGCCAGGAGCTGTGTGTGCAAGCTCCTAGACAGCTGTACCTGAATATGGGTCACAGTAGCGTGGAATGAGCTTCTCTTTCCAGGGAAGTTAGGGTTTCCATATATGGGGTGGTGTCACCTGCCCTATTTTCCTTTTTTCTTCCAGATCTCCCGTCCATTTTATAAGTTTTTTCTGTGTCAACTTCCTCTACCCTAAAACATCAAGAGTCGTTCTTCATCTCTACCTGACCACGGTGGCACTGACCACAATAGTGGTTTACATCAGAGATGGTTCTAGATAACAGATCTGAGGAGGTAGTTTAGATGTCTGACCTGAGGGAATTGAATATGTTGATGATGTCACAGCCCATGGGAAAGGACACCTGATAATTCCTGGTGTGCAATGACCCAACAGAGACTTTAAGTTATCGTGGCCTGAAATCAAGTGTCTATGGAAACCTGAGCTTTGGAATAACACCATCGACCTTTAGGGTGGGAATGAACATTACAACATGACTACAGAATGCTGTTACTGACTAGAGTGGGAGACTTACAGAAATAAAATGATAGGTTCAAGCATTATATTCCTCCTTCAAGTCAGGTTCAGATCATCAGAAACATTTTCTCTCTGGAAACTGATAAAGGTTAATATCAGAATAAAATTTCCGATTCTCCAAATTGCAGAAGTACAAAGAAAATTATAAATCCACAATTTCTCCAGGTCTCTCTTATGTCAATTAGCACATTAATGGGGGAATGATTGAGACCCTGTTAATTAGAATGGCAAAATACCAGTGGAATTAGACATATCTCAGAGCCTTGAACCCTGAAATCTCCATTAACACTCTTTGCTGTCAGAAGCAGCCCCTCCTCCCCCAAGGAGAATAGCTTTCCCTAAATTGAAGACCCTATGGTGACTCTACCTAGGCAGTTGTCTTTTTTTTTTAAGAGAGAGTGAGAGAGGAGAGGAGAGGAGAGGAGAGAGAGAGAGAGAGAGAGAGAGAGAGAGAGAGAATTTTTAATATTCATTTTCTAGTTCTCGGCGGACACAACATCTTTTTTGGTATGTGGTGCTGAGGATCGAACCCGGGCTGTACGCGTGCCAGGCAAGTGCACTACTGCTTCAGCCACATCCCCAGCCCAATTGTCTTTAAGATGCTCATCCATCATCCCAAATTGTCACCAGACTCTTATTTGGGGTCTGATCCTAGAATGCCTCAGGTAAGTGTATAAAATATAGCACAGGAGAGTATAAGGGTCACACCAAAATAAAAGGTAAATATTTTACTGTATTTTGTTAATAGGAGCCTTAAGAATATATAAGAGAATATGTTTGAGTCTTCTAGACTAAAAAAGTCAGGACATATTGCTGGATCATTTTGAATGCAGTCACAGGGACGTAATCACAAGAAATGTTAGGGCCAAGGATTTTCCTGAGCCATGGGGAGTGGCTATTACACTCTCTTTGGTTGATGGACTGAAATCTGGACTCAGTGTTTGCTTAAGTTCGATGACCAATATGATCCTGGAATAATGGTGAGGATGGTGATCAGAAATAAATAAGGTGTTGGATGGCGTGTTATGTGACCCCTTCCCTGGCCTCACAGCTGGATCTGGAGGAGGGCCTTAAGCACCAGCCTTCACCAAGGCCTCGTGGACATGCGTTCAGAAGGCAGCACCAGATCCTTGTGAAACCCGCAGCCGCTGTCCTCGGCAGCCTGAGAAGACATTAACAGATGGCATTGTTGAAGCGGGATCCCTGATTTCAGTGAGAATAAGGGGACCCTGAAGTAGAAGAGGCCATGTGGTGGAGCAGTGATCAGAACATTTGAATCTGTAGAGATTTTTGACAGTGGTAAATGATCGTGGTATTTATAGATGGGAAAAAATAGGCACCCTCCTAGAATAGTGCCATTCCCATGTAATGTGAAACTCTTCTTTTCACACTTGATCTGTGCATTGTAGTGGTCCATAATGGTGGGATTTGCTGACACATATTTGAACATGCACACAAAATAACCGTGAACTTTGGCCAATATCATTCCAATATTTTCCTTTTCCTCACCTCCTCCCCTGGTGCCTTGACTCTACTGATCTTCCTTCAACTTTCATGATGAGACTCCCTTCCCAACTTTCCTTTCTTTTTCCCCTCTAGCTTTAACAGAGAAAAAACATACGGCCCTTAACTTTCTGAGTTGCTTATTTCCCTTAATGTTCTAAAGATCCATCCATCTTCCAGAATGACATAATTTCGTTCTTCTTTATGGCTGAATGAAATTCCAGTGTGTATATACCAGATGTTCTCTATCCATTCGTCCACTGATGTCACCTCGGCTGGTTCATGGGCATGTATGTTTCATTATAGTATGATGACTTCGATCCGCTGTGATAAATACCAAGCAGAGGTAGAGCTGGGTCGCAGGGTGGTCCATGGCTACTCCTGAGGAGCCTTCATCCCTATTTCCATGGTGGTTGTGCTGATTTACATGCCCACCAACAGGGTGAGACTGCTCCTTTCTCTCCAATTTTCTCCTTGTCACACTGGTTTCTGTTTGTATTCTTGGTGGTTGCCTTTGTCACTGAAGTGAGATGAAATCTCAGGGTAGTCTTGACTTGCAAGTATTTTCATATATTTGTTGGCCACTCACATATTTTCTTCTAAGACGTGTCTGTTTAGTTCATTTAGTTTCCCATTTGGTAATTGGGTTATTTGATAATTGGGTTATTTAATAATTGTGGGTTTGATGTTAAGGTTTTTGAGTTCTTTATTAATATTCTGAATATTCATCCTCTTTTAGAAGAGCACCTCATAAAGATTTTCTCCCTTTCCCTAGGTTCTCTATTCATATTCTAATTGTCTCCTTTGCTGTGCAGAACCTTCCTAATTTGATGCTATCCTATTAGCTAACATTTGGTGTTATCTCCTGAGCTTTGGCATCCTATTGAGAAAGTCATTGCCTCTGCCTGTAGGTTGGAGTATTGACTTTGTTTTTTCCTAGAAACTTCATAATTTCTGGTCTAGTGCCATGGTTTTTAATGCATTTTGAGTTGATTTTTTGCAGGGTGAGCAATAGTTCAAGTCTCATTATTCTGCATTTGGACAGGGGTGTAGAAGGACTGTTTCAGAGAGTAGATGTTAAAGACTGGGGTGCAGAAGAACTGTTGCAGAGAGCATAAGTTGGAGACTGAGGTTCAGAAGGACTGTAACAGAAAGCAGAGTTTAAAGACTGGGATGAACAAGGATCATTGCAGAGAGCAGAGTTTTCAGACTGAGGTGTAGAAGGACTGTTGCAGAGACCAGATGTTGGAGACTGGGGTTCAGAAAGACTTTTGCAGAGAGCAGAGGTTGGAGACAAGGGTGCAAAAGGATCATTGCAGAGAGCAGAGGATAGAGACTGGGGTGCTGAAGGACCATTGCAGAGGTCAAAGTTGGTAACTGAGGTGCAGAAGGATTGTTACAGAGAACAGAAGTTGAAGACTGGGCTGCAGAGGACTGTTGCAGACAGCAGAGTTTAAAGACTGGTGTTTAGAAAGACTGTTGCAGAGAGCAGAGGTTGGAGTCTGGGGTGCAGAAGGCCTGTTACAGAGAGCAGAGGTTGAAGACTGGGTTTCAGAAGTCCTGTTACAGAGAGCAGAGTTTGGAGACTGTTGTGCAGAAGGACTGTTACAGAGAGCATAGTTTGCAGACTTTTTTGCAGAAGGATCTTACAGAGAGCAGTGGTAGGAGACTGAGGTTAAGAAGGACTGTTACAGGAGAGCGGATGACAGAGACTGGGGTGCAGGGTGGTCGTTGAAGAGAACAGAGATTTCAGACTGAGGTGCATAAGGACTGTTGTAGAGAGCCTATTTTGGAGACTGGGGTGCAGAATGGCTGTTGCAGAGAGCAGAGGTTGGAGACTGGGGTGAAGAAGGATCGTTGCAGAGAGCAGAGTTTGGAGACTGGTTTTCAGAAGGACTGTTACGGAGAGCAGAGTTTGGAGACTTGGTTACAGAAGGATCTTACAGAAAGCAGAGTTTGGAGACTGAGGTGCAGAAGGACTGTAACAGAGAGCAGAGTTAGGAGACTGTGGTGTAGAAGGACTGATACAGAAAGCAGACTCTGGAGACTAGGCTGCAGAAAGATTATTACAGAGTGCAGAAGTTGGAGACTGTGGTACAGAAGGACTGTTACAGAGAGCAGAAATTGGAAATTGGGGAGCAGAAAAACTATTTCATAGAACAGAGTTTGGAGACTGGGTTGGAGAAGGAATGTTACAGAGAGCAGAGTTTGGAAACTGGGGTGCAGAAGAAGCTTACAGAGAACAGAGGTTGGAGACTGGGGTGCAGAAAGAGTGTTAAAGAGAGGAGACGTTGGAGACTGGGGTGCAGAAGGATCGTTGCAGAGAGCAGAGGTTGAAGACTGGGGTGCAGAAGGACGGTTGCAAAGAGCATAGGTTGAAGACTGAGGTGGAAAACAAGTGTTACAGAGAGAAGAGGTTGGAGAGTGAGGTGCAGAAGGATCATTAAAGAAAGCAGAAGTTTGAGAATGATTTGCAGAAAAATCGTTGCAGAAAGCAGAGGTGGAGACTGGGCTGAAGAAGGAACGTTACAGAGACCAGAGGTGGGAGACTGGGGTGCAGAAGGACTGTTACAGAGAGAACAGGTTGGATACTAGGGTGCAGAAAAAAATGTAGCAGAAAGCAGAGGTTGGAGACTGGGGTGCAGAAGGACCGTTACAGAGAGTAGAGGGTGGAGACTGGCATGCAGAAGAACTGTTTCAGAGAGCAGAGTTTGGAGACTGGGGTGCAGAAGGCCAGCTACAGAGAGCAGAGGATGGAGATTAGGTTGCAGAAGGACTTTTATAGAGACCAGAGTTTTGAGGCTGGGTTGCAGAAAGACTGTTATAGAGAGCAGAGTTTTGAGGCTGGGTTGCAGAAGCATATTACAGAGAGCAGAGGTTGGTGACTGAGGAGCAGGACGACTGTTACAGAGAGCAGTGTTTGGAGACTTGGGTGCAGAAGGATCAGGCAGAGAGCAGAGGTAGGAGACTGAGATACAGAAAGACTGTAACAGAGAGCAGATATTGGATCCTGGGGTGCAGAAGGACTGATACAGAGAGCAGAGTTTGGAGACTGTTGTGCAGAAGGCTGTTACAGAGAGCAGAGGTTAAAGACTGGGTGCAGAAGGACTGTTACAGAGAGAAGAGTTTGGAGACTGGGTTGTAGAAAAATATTACATAGAGTAGAGTTTGGAGACTGCGGTGCAGAAGGATTGTTACAGAGAGTAAATGTTGGCGACTGGGGTGCAGTAGAATTATTGCAGAGAGCAGAGCTTGGAGACTTGGGTGCAGAAGGACGGTTGCAGAGAGTAGATGTTGGAGACGGGGATGCAGAAGGATCGTTGCAGACAGCAGATGTTGGAGACTGGGATGCAGAAGGATCGTTACAGAGAGCAGAGATTGGAAACTGGGTTGCAGAAGGACTGTTACACAGAGCAGAGGTTGAAGACTAGAGTGTAGAAGGACTGCTGCAGAGAGAAAAGTTTGGAGACTGGGGTGCAGAAGGATTTTTGCAGAGAGCAGATGTTAAAGACTGAGATGCAGAAGGACTGTTACAGAGAGCAGAGGTTGGAGACTGGGGTGCAGAAGGACTGATACAGAAAGCATAGGTTGGAGACATGGGTCGAGAATGAACCTTACAGAGAGCAGAGGTTGGAGACTGCAGTATACAAAAACTGTTACAGAGAGCAGAGTTTGGAGACCAGGGTTCAGAAGGACTGTTGCAGAGTGCAGAGGTGGGAGAATGGGATGCAGTAGGACTGTTTTAGAGAGTAGATGTTAAAGACTGGGTTGCAGAAAAACTGTTGCAGAGAGCAGAAGTTGGAGACTGGGGTGCAGAGAAATTTTTGCAGGGAGAAGAGGTTTGAGACTGGGGTGAAAAAGGACTGTTACAGAGATCAGAGTTTGGAGATTGGGGTGCAGAAGAATCTTACAGAGAGCAGAGATAGGAGATTGGGGTCCAGAGGAACTGTTGCACAAAGTAGAGGTTGGAAACTGGGGTGCAGAAGGACTGTTACAGAGAGCAGAGATTTGAGACTGTGTGCAGAAGTATCTAACATAGAGCAGAGTTTGGAGACTGAGGTGCAGAAGAAATGTTACTGAGAGAAATGGTTAGAGATTGGGGTGCAGAAGGATTTTTGCAGGGAGCAGAGGTTGGAGACTGACATGCTGAAGGACTCTTGCAGACAACAGAGGTTGGAGAATGGGGTGCAGAAGTACCATTGCAGAGAGCAGATGTTGGAGATTGAGGTGCAGAAGAATTTTTACAGAGAGCAGAGGTTGGAGACTGGGGTGAAGAAGGACTGTTACAAAGAGCAGAGGTTGGAGACTGAGTTGCAGAAGGACTGTTACAGAAAGCAGAGTTTAGAGACTGTGGTGCACAAGGATCCTTGCAGAGATCAGAGTTTTCTGACTGATGTACACAAGGACTGTTGCAGAGAGCAGATGTTCGAGACTGGGGTGCAGAAGGATCGTTGCAGAGAGCAGATGCTAGAGACTGGGGTGCAACAGGACCATTGCAGAGGTCAGAGTTTGGAAACTGAGGTTCAGAAAGATTGTTACAGACAACAGAAGTTGAATACTGGGGTGCAGAAGGACTGTTGCAGAGAGCAGAGGTTGGAAACTGGGGTTTAGAAAGACTGTTGCAGACAGCAGTGGTTGTAGACTGGGGTGCAGAAGGACTGTTACAGAGAGGAGAGTTTGGAGACAGGGTTGCAGAAGGATCTTACTGAGAGCAGAGGTTGGAGACTGAGGTGGAACAAGACTGTTACAGAGAGCAGAGTTTGGAGACTGGGGTGCAGAAGGATCGTTGAAGAGAACCGAGTTTTCAGACTGAGGTGCAGAAGGACTCTTGGAGATTACAGAGGTTGGGGACTGGGGTGCAAAAGGATCTTTGCAGAGAGCAGAGGTTTGAGACTAAGGTGCAGAAGGACTGTTACAGAGAACAGAGCATGGAGACTGCAGTGCAGAAAGCCTGTTATAGAGAGCGGAGTTTGGTGAAAGGATGCAGAACGAGTGTTACAGAGGGCAGAGTTTGGAGACTGGGTTGCAGAAGGATCTTACAGAGAGCAGATGTTGAAGACTGAGGTGCAGAAGAACTGTTACAGAGAGTGGAGGTTGGAGACTGAGGTGCAGCAGGACCATTGCAAAGAGCAGAGGTGGAGACAGAGGTGCAGAAGGATTGTTACAGAGAGAAGAGTTTGGAGACTGGGGTGCAGAAGTACTGTTGCAAATTGCAGAGGTGGGAGAATGAGGTGAAGAAAGACTGGTTCAGGGTGCAGGTGTTGGAGACTTGGGTGCAGAGGACTGTTGAAGAGAGCAGAATTTGGAGTCTGAGGTGCAGAATAACTGTTACAGAGATCAGAGTTTGGAGACTGGGGTTCAGAAATACTGATACAGAAAGCAGAGACTGGAGACTGGGGTGCAGAAGGACCATTGCAGAGAGCAAAATTCGGAGACTTGCATACAGGAAAACTGTTACAGAGAGCAGAGGTTAGAGAATGGTTTATAGAAGAACTGTTTCAGTGTGCAGATGTTGGAGACTGGGGTTCAGAAGAACTGTTACTGAGAGCAGAGTTTGGATCCTGGGGTACAGAAGAACTGTCACAGAGAGCAGAGGTTGGAGACTGAGGTGCAGAAAGAATGTTACAGAGAGCAAAGTTTGGAGACTGGGGTGCAGAATTACTGATACAGAAAGCAGAGGTTGAGACTGAGGTGCAGAAGAACCATTTCAGAGAGCAGATGTTGGAGACTGTAGTACAGAAGTACTGTTACAGAGAGCAGAGGTTAGAGAATTGGGTGCAGAAGTAAGGTTTCAGAGTTCATAGGATGGAGACAAAGGTGCAGAAGGACTGTTACAGAAAGCCGAGGTTGGAATCCGTTGTTCAGATGGACTTATACAGAAAGAAGCGGTTTGAGACTGGGGTGCAGAAGGAACGTTAGAGAAAGCAGAGGATGGAGACTACGGTACAGAAGGACTGTTACAGAGAGCAGAGTTTTGATACTGGAATGTAGAAGGACTGTTGCAGAGAACAGATGTTGTAGACTGGGTTGCAGCAGGACCGTTGAGGAAAGCAGAGGTTGTAGACTGGGTTGGAGAAGAATGTTACAGAGAGCAGAGTTTTAAACTGGGGTGCAGAAGGACCTTACAGAGAACAGAGGTTGGAGACTGAGGTGCAGAAGGAGTGTTCAGGAGAGAAGACGTTGGAGACAGGGGTGCATAAGGACTGTTGCAGAGCGCAGATGTTGGAGACTGGGGTGCATAAGGATCATTGCAGAGAGCAGAGGTTAGAGACAGGGGTGCAGAAGAACGGTGCAGAGAGCAGAGGTTGGAGATTGAGGTGCAGAGAAACAGTTACAGAGAGCAGAGGTGGAGTCTGGGGTGCAGAAGGATCGTTGAAGAGAGAAGAAGTTGGAGACTGAGTTGCAGAAGAATCGTTGCAGAGAGTAGAGGTGGAGACTGGGCTGCTGAAGGATCGTTACAGAGGGAAGAGGTGGGAGACTGCAGTGCAGAAGGACTGTTACAGAGAGCACAGGTTTGAGACTGGGGTGCAGAAGGAATTTTGCAGAAAGAAGAGGTTGGAGACTGGGGTGCAGAAGGATTGTTTCAGAGAGCAGAGGTTGGAGACTGAGATGCAGAAGGATTGGTATACAGAGCAATTTTTGGAAACTGGGTGAAGAATTATGATACAGAAAGCAGAGGTGTGAGACTGGGGTGCAAAAGGACCGATACAGAGAGCAGACGTTGCAGACCTGAGTGCAGAAGGACTGTTTCCAGAGAGCAGAGTTTAAAGACTGCGGTGTATAAGGGCCTGCTACAGAGAGCAGAGGTTGGAGACTGGGTTGCAGAAGGACTGTTATAGAGAGCAGAGATTAAGGCTGGGTTGAAGAAGGAACTTACAGCGAGCAGTGGTTGGTGACTGTGGTGCAGGACGAATGTTACAGAGAGCAGTGATTAGAGGACTGGGGTGCAGAAGGATCGTGCAGAGAGCAGAGGTTTCAGACTGAGGTGCAGAAGGACTGTAACAGAGAGAAGAGGTTGGAGACTGAGTTGCAGCAGGACTGTTACAGAGAGCAGAGTTTGGTGACTGAGGTGCAGAAGGACTGTTACAGAGAGCAGAGGCTGGCAACTGGAGTGCAGAAGGAATGTTGCAAAGAACAGAGGTTGGAGACTGAGGTGCAGAAGGACGTTACAGAGAGCAGAGTTTAGAGACCTGGGTGCAGAAGGCCTGTTACGGAGAGCAGAGTGTGGAGAAGGGCTCCAGAAGGACTGTCACAGATCATAAAGTTTGGAGACTGGGTTAAAGAATGATCTAACAGGAGAGCAGATGTGGGGGACCCAGGTGCAGAAGGAATGTTACAGAGAGTAGAGGTTGAAGACTGATGTGCAAAAGGATTTGTAGCAGAGAACAGCGTTTTAAGAGTGAGGTGCAGAAGCACTGTTGCAGAGACCACGTGTTGGAGACTGGGGCGCAGAAGGGACTGTTGCAGAGAGCAGTGGTTGGAGACTGAGGTGGCAGAAGGACTGTTACAGAGAGCAGAGGTTAGAGACTGGGGTGCAGAAGGCCTGTTACGGAGAGCAAAGTGTGGAGAAGGGCTCCAGAAGGACTATCACAGATCAAAAGTTTGGGAGACTGGGTTAAAGAATGATCTAACAGAGAACAGATGTGGGGGACCCAGGTGCAGAAGGAATGTTACAGAGAGTAGAGGTTGAAGACTGATGTGCAAAAGGATCGTAGCAGAGAACAGCGTTTTAAGAGTGAGGTGCAGAAGCACTGTTGCAGAGAGCAGTGGTTGGAGACTGGGGTGCAGAAGTCTTGTTATAGGGAACAGACTTTGGAGACTGGTGTGCAGAAGGCCTGTTACGGAGAGGAGAGTTGGGAGAAGGGGTGCAGAAGGACTGTTAGAGGAGGGCAGATTTGGGAGACTGGGTTGCAGAAGGATCTTACAGAGAGCAGATGTTGGAGAATGAAGTGTAGAATGATTGTTGCAGAGAGAAGAGTTTGGAGACTGGGGTGCAGAAGTCCTGTTAAATAGAGCAGAGGTTGAAGACTGGGGTGCAGAAGGACCGTTATAGAAAGCAAAGTTAAAAGACTGGGTGGAAGAAGTATCTTACAGAGAGCAGAGATTGGAGACTGAGGTGCAGAAGGACTGTTACAGAGAGGCAGATGTTGAAGGTTGGCGTAAAGAAGGATTGGTTGCAAAAAGCAAAATATTCAGACTGAGGTGCAGAGGACTTTGCGAGAGCAGATGTTGGAGACTGGGGTGCACAGGTTCGTTGCAGAGAGCAGAAGTTGGAGACTGAAGTACAGAAGGACTGATGCAGGGAGCAGATGTTGGAGACTAGGGTACAAAAAGGACTTTTTCAGGGAGCAGATGTTGGATACTGTTGTTCAGAAGAACTGTTGCAGAGAGCAGAAGTTGGAGAAATGGGTTGCAGAAGGACTTTTGAAGACAGCAGAGGTTGGAGACTGAGGTTCAGATGGACCGACAAAAAAAGCAGAGGTTGAAGACTGCAGTGCAAAAGCACCTTTACAGAGAGCAGAGTTTGGAGACTGCAGTACAGAAGGACTGTTACAGAGAGCAGAGTTTGGAGACTGGGGAGCATAAGGAGTGTTGCAGAGTACAGAGGTTGGAGACTGGGGTGTAGCAGCACCGTTGCAGAAAGCAGAGTTTGGAGACTGGAGTGGAGAAGGAATATTGCAGAGAGCAGAGTTTGGAAACTGGGGTCAGAAGGATCTTTCAGAGAGCAGAAGTTGGAGACCTGGGGTGCAGAAGGATCGTTGCAGAGAGAAGAGTTTGGACACTGGAGTCAGAAAGACTGTTGCAGAGAGCAGATTTTGGAGACTGAAATGCAGAAGGAATGTTTAGAGAGCAGATGTTGGAGACTGGGGTGGCAGAAGGACTCTTTCAGAGAGCAGAAGATGAATACTGAGGTGGAGAAGGACTGTTACACAGAACAGAGTTTGGAGACTGGGGTGCAGAAGGACTGTTGCAGAGAAAAGAGTTTTAAGACTGAGGTACAGAAGGATCATTGCAGAGAGCAGAGGTGGAGACTTGGCTGCAGAAGGACTGTTACACACAGCACACATTGCAGACTGGGGTGCAGAAGGACTTTTACAGAGAGCACAGGTTAAAGACTGAGGTGCGTAAAAAACTGTTGCATAGAGCAAAGTTAGGATACTGGGGTGCAGAAGGAGTGTTGCAGAGAGCAGATATTGGAGACTGAGGTGTAGAAAAACCATTACAGAGAGCCAGAAGTTGGAGACTGGGGTACAGAGGAGTGTTACAGAGAGCAGAGGTTGGAGACTGGGATGCAGAAGAACTGATATATAAAGCAGAGGTCGAGACTGGAGTGCAGAAGGCCCCTTACAGGAGAGCAGAGGTTGGAGACTGGGGTGAAGATTGACTGTTGCAGCGAGCAGAGGATGGAGACTGGCGTGCAGAAGGACTCTTGCGGAGAGCAGAGTTTGAAATCTGGTTGCACAAGGACTCTTTCAGAGAGCAGAGGTTGCAGAGTGAGGTTCAGAATGGACGGTTACATAGAGCATAGTATGGAGGACTTTGGTGCAGAAGGACTGATATAGAAAGTAGAGGTGGAAGACTGGGTTGCAAAAGACCCTTAAACAGAACAGAGGATGGAGACTGCAGTACAGAAAGGACTGTTGTAGAGAACAAGGTTGGAGACTGGGGTTAAGTGGTAACAATGCAGAGAGCAGAGGTTGGAGACTGGTTTGTAGAAGGACTGTTACAGAGAGCAGAGTTTGGAAGATTCAGGTGCAGAAGGACTGTTTACAGGAAGCAGAGTTTGGAAATGGGGATGCAGAAGGACCATTAAAGAGAGCAGAGGTTGAAGACTGCTGTATAGGACTGTTACCAATAGCAGAGGGTTGAGACTGGGGTGCAGAAGGACTGTTACAGAGAGCAGAGGTTGGAGACTTAGGTGTAGAAGGAGTGTTACAGAGAGCAGAGTTTGGAGATTGAGGTGCAGAAGGACTGTTACTGAAAGCAGAGTTTGGAAATTGGGGTGTAGAAGGACCGTTACAAAAAGCAGAGGTTGGAGACTGCGGTACAGAAGGACTGTTACACAGAGCAGATCTCGGAGACTAGGGAGCAGCAGGACTGTTGCAGAGGACAGAAGTTTGGAGACTGTGGTGGACAAAAAATTTTACAGAGAACAGAATTTAGAAACTGGAGTGCAGAAGAATCTTATAGAGAGCAGAGGTTGGAGACTGTGGTGCAGAAGGACTGTTGCACAGAGCAGAAGTTGGAGACTGGGGTCCAGATGGATCATTGCAGAGAGCATATTTTAGAGACTGAGGTGCAGATGGACTGTTGCAGAAAGCAGAGTTTGGAGACTGAGGTGCAGAAGGACAGTTATAGAGATCAGAGTTTGGAGATTGGTGTGCAGAAGGACTGTTACAGAGAGCAGAGTTTGGAGACTGGAGTTCAGATGGATCTTACAGAGAGCAGAGTTTAGAGACTGGAGTGCAAAAGGACTGTGCAGAGAGCAGATGTTGGAGACTGTGATGGACAAGAATCGTTGCAGAGAAGAGTTTGAAGACTGAAGTGCATAAGGAGTCTTACAGAGCAGAGTTTGGTGACTAGGGTGCATGACTGTTGCCGAGAGCAAATGTTGGAGAATGGGGTGGAGAAAAATCATTGCAGAGAGAAGAGGTTGGAGACTGGATTCTGAAGGCCTGTTAAAGAGGCAGAGGTTAGAGACTGGGTTGTAAAATTCCTGTTACAGAGAGCAGAGGTTGGAAACTATTATGCAGAAAGACTGTTACAGAGAACAGAGTTTGGAGACTGGGTTTGCAGAAGGGTCTTACAGAGAGCAGAGGTAGTAGACTGAGGTACAGAAGGATCCTTGCAGAGAGAAAAGTTTTTAGACTGAATTGCTGAAGGACTGTGAAGAGAGCAGATGTTGGAGACTGGTGTGCAGAAGGACTGTTGCAGAGAGCAGAGGTTGGAGACTGGGGTGAAGAAGGATCGGTGCAGAGAAACAGAGGTTGGAGACTGGTGTGCACAAGGACTGTTACAGAGAGCAGAGTTTGGAGAATGGGTTGGAGAAGGATCCTACAGAAAACAGAGGTTAAAGAATCAGGTGCAGAAAGACTGTTACAGAGAGTAGATGTTGGAGACTGAGGTGCAGAGGTAACATTGCAGAGTACAGAGTTTGGAGACTGAGGTGCAAGGATTGTTACAGAGAGTAGAGGTGGAGACTGGGGTGCAAAAGGACTGTTGCAGAAGCGGACTTTGGAGACTGGGGTCCAGAAAGACTGAATAGAGAGCAGAGTTTGGAGACTGGGTGAAGAAGGACTGATACAGAAAGCAGACTTTGGAGTCTGGGGTGCAGAAATTCCATTACAGAGAGCAGAGGATGGATTCTACAGTACAAGAGGACTGTTACAGAGAGCAGAGTTTGAGACTGTGGTGGAGAAGGAATGTAAAAAGATAGCTGATGTTGGTAACTAGGGTGCCGAAGGACTGTTGCAGAGTGCAGAGTTTGGAGACTGGGGTGCAGAAGAATTGTTACAGAGAGCAGAGGTTGGAGAGAGCGGTGCAGAAGGATCTTAAAGAGAGCGAATTTGGAGACTGAGGTGCAGAAAGACTGTTGTAGAGAGAAGAGTTTGGAGACTGGGGTTCAGTAGGATCATTGCAGAGAGCAGAGGTTAAAGACTCGGGTGCAGAAGGATCGTTGCAAAGAGCAGAGGCTGGAGACTTGCATGCAGAAAGCCTGAAATAGAGAGGAGTGGTTGGAGACTGCGGTGCAGAAGGACTGGTAAGGAGACAGATTTTGAAGACTGGGTTGCTGAAGGATCTTAAAGATAGCAGAGGTTGGAGACTAAGGTGCTGGTGGAACTGTTACAGAGAGCAGTGGTTGGAGACTGGGGTGCAGAAGGATAGTGGAGAGCAGAGGATTCAGACTGAGGTGCAGAAGGACTGTTACAGAAAGCAGAGCTTGTAAATTGGGGTGCAGAAGGACCATTACAGGGAGCAGAGGTCGGAGACTAGGGTATAGAAGGACTGTTACAGAGAGCAGAGGTGGGATACTTGGGTTCAGAAGGGACTGTTACAGAAAGCACAGGTTGGAGACTGAGGTGAGAAGGATAGACACAGAGAGCAGAGGTTGGAAACTGAGGTTCAGAAGGACTGATACAGAAAGCAGAGGTTGGAGCCTGGGTTCAGAAGGACCGTTACAGAGAGCAGAGATTGGTGAATGCGGTACAGAAGGACTGTTACAGAGAGCAGATATTGGAGACTGGGGAACAGAAGGACTGTTGCAGAAGACAGATTTTGGAAACTGGGTTGCCGTAGGACCCTTGCAGAAGCCGAGGTTGGCGAATAGGGTAGAGAAGGAATCTTAGAAGAGCAGAGTTTGGAACTGGAGTGCAGAAAGATCTGTACAGAGAGCAGAGGTTGGAGACTGTGGTGCAGAAGGACTGTTGCAGAGAGCAGATGTTGGAGACTGGGGTCCAGAAAGATCGTTGCAGAGAGAAGAGTTTGCAGACTGGGATACAGAAGGCTGTTTCAGAGACCAAAGGTTGGAGACTGAGGTGCAGAAGGACTGTTACAGAGAGCAGTTGTTGGAGACTGGGGTTAAGATTGATCTTACAGAGAGCAGATGTCGGAGACTGAGGTGCAGAAGGATTTTAACAGACAGCAGAGGTAGGAAACTGAGGTGCAGGAGGTTCGTTTCAGACAGCAGAGTTTTTCAGACTGTGGTGCAGAAGGACTGTTGCAGAGAGAAGATGTTGGAGACTGGGTTCAGAAAGACTTTTGCAGAGAGCAGAGTTTGAAGACAATGGTGCAAAAGGATGGTTGCAGACAGCAGAGGTTAGAGTCTGGGGTGCAGAAGGACCATTGCAGAGGTCAGAGTTGGGAATTGAGGTGCAGAAGGATTGTTACAGAGAACAGTAGTTGAAGACTCTGGTGCAGAAGGACCCTTACAGAGAGAAGAGGTTGGAGACTGCAGTACAGAAGGACTGGTACAGAGAGCATAGTTTGGAGACTGGGCTGGAGAAGAACTGTTTCAGAGAGCAGATGTTGGAGTCTGGGGTGCAAAATGACTGTTCCAGAGAGCAGAGGATAGAGACTGGGGTATAGAATGAGGTACAGAAGGACAGTTGCAGAGAGCAGAGGTTGGAGACTGGGGTGCAGAGGAACTGTTACAGAGTGCAGAGGTTTGAGACTGGGGTGAAGTAGGAACTGTTGAAGGGAACAGAGGTTGGAGACTGGGGTGCAGAAGGACCTTTGCAGAGAGAAGAGGTTGGAGACTGAGGTGCAGAATTATTGTTACAGAGAGCAGAGTTTGGAGACTGGGTTGCAGAAAGACTGTTTTAGGGAGCAGAGGTAGGAGACTGGTGTGCAAAAGGATCTTACAGAGAGTGAAGGTTGGAGACTGGGGTGCAGAAGAAATGTTGCAGAGAGCAGAGGTTGAAGACAGGGGTACAGAAGGACTGATAGAGAAAGCAGATGTTGGAGACTGGGTTGCAGAGGGACCGTTACAGAGAGCAGATGTGGAGACTCCGGTTCAGAAAGACTGTTACAGAGAGCAGAGCCTGGAGATTGGGGTGCCATTGGAAAAGGACTGTTGCAGAGAGCATATTTTGGGAGACTTGGGTGAGGAAGGACTGTTGCAGAGTGCAGAGGTTAAAAACTGGGTACAGAAGGACTGTTGCAAAGAGCAGAGGTTGCAGAGTGAGGTGCAGAAGGACTGTTAAAGAGAGCAGAGTTTGGAGACTGTGGTGCCGAAGGACTGTTGTGAGAGCAGATGTTGGAGACTGGAGTGCAGAAGGACTGTTGCATAGAGTAGAGGTTGGAGACTTGGGTGCAGAAGGACTATTGCAGAGAGTTGAGGTTGGAGATTGGGTTGCAGGAGAATTGTTGCAGAGAGCAGAGGTTGGAAGACTGGGTGGAGAAAGACTGTTGCCGAGAGTAACATTTGGAGATTGGGGTGCCACAGGACTGTTGCAGAGAGCAGAGGTCGGAGACTGGGGTTAAAAAGGATCGTTGAAGAGAGGAGATTATGGAGACTGGGGTATAGAAGGAGTGTTCAAGAAAGCAGAGGTTGAAGACTGAGGTGCAGAAAAACTGTTACAGAGAGCAGTGTTTGGAGACTGTGGTGCAGGACTGATACTGAGAGAGAAGAGTTTGGAGACTGGGGTTCAGAAGGATTGTACAGAGAGCAGAGTTTGGAGACTGAGGTGCAAAGGACTGTTACAGAGAGCAAGAGTTTGGAGACTGGGGTGCAGAAGGACTGTTTAAAGAGGCAGAAGTTCAGAGACTTGGGTGCAGAAGGCCTGTTACAGAGAGCAGAAGATGGAGACTGGTGTGCAGAGGCCGGTTACAGAGAGCATAGTTTGGAGACGGGGTGCATAAGGGACTGTTACAGAAAGCAGAGTTTGGAGACTTTTTTTCAGAAGGATCATACAGAGAGCATAATTTGGAGACTGAGGTGCACAGGGACTGTTACAGAGAGTAGATGTTGAAGACTAAAATGTAGAAACACATTGTAGAGAGCAGAGTTTGGAGTCTGAAGTGCAGAAGAACTGTTGAGGAGTGCAGAGGTTGGAGACTTTGCTGTAGAAGGACTGTTGCAGAGAGCAGAGTTTAGAGATTGGGGTGCCGAAGGACTGTTGCATAGAGCAGAATTTGAAGACTCAGGTGCAGAGGATGGTACAGGGAGCAGAGGTTGGAGACTTACGTGGCAGAAGGACTGATAGAGAAAGCAGGGGTTGGAGACTGGTGTGCAGAAGGACAGTTACAGAGAGAAGAGTTTGGGAACTGCAGTACTGGAGGACTGTTACAGAGAGCAGAGGTTGGAGACTAGGGTGGAGAAGGACTGTTTCAGAGATCAGATGTTGGAGACTGGGTTGCAGAAGGACTCTTGCAGAGAGGAGGTTGGAGACTGGGGTGCAGAAGGACTTTGCAGAGAGTAGAGGTTGGAGACTGGGGTGCAGAAAAAACTGTTGTGGAAAGCAGACGTTGGAGATTGGGGTTGAGAAGAAAACTGTTGTTGAGAGCAGAATTTGGAGACTGAGGTGCAGAAGGAATGTTACAGAAAGCAGTGTTTAGAGACTTGAGTGCAGAAGTACTGATACAAAAAGAAAAGATTGGAGACTGGGGTGCAGAAAGACTGTTGTAGAGAGAAGATGTTGGGAGTCTGGGGTGCAGAAGGACTGTTTGCATAGAGTAGAGGTTGGAGACTTGGGTGCAGAAGGACTATTGCAGAGAGTAGAGGTTGGAGATTGGTTTGCAGGAGAACTGTTGCAGAGAGCAGAGGTTGGAGACTGGGTGGTGAAAGACTGTTGCAGGGAGTAGCATTCGGGTTTTGGGGATCCACAGGACTGTTTCAGAGAGCAGAGGTTGGAGACTTAAGTGGAGAAGGACTATTAGAGAGAGCAGAGGTTTGATACTGGGGTG
This sequence comes from Ictidomys tridecemlineatus, assembly GCF_052094955.1. Lineage (NCBI taxonomy): Eukaryota > Metazoa > Chordata > Mammalia > Rodentia > Sciuridae > Ictidomys > Ictidomys tridecemlineatus. The sequence continues at coordinate 46,659 of NW_027526097.1, forward strand.
CAGAAGAACTGATACAGAAAGCAGAGGTTGGAGACTGGGGTGCAGAAGGACCTGTTGCAAAGAGCAGAGGTTGGAGACTAGGGTGGAGAAGGACAGTTGACAAGAGCAGATGTTGGAGACTGGGGTTCAGTGCAACTATTGCAGAGAGCAGAGGTTGCAGACTGAGTTGCAGAAGGACTGTTACAGCAGCAGAGTTTGAGACTGTGGTGCAGAAGGACTGATAAAGAAAGCAGAGGTTGGAAACTGGGGTGCAGAAGGACCATTACAGAAAACAGAGGTTGGAGACTGCGGAACATAAGGACAGTTACAGAGAGCAGAGGTTGGAGACTTAGTTGCAGAAGGACTGTTACAGAGAGTACATGTTGAAGACTGAGGTGTAGAAAGACCATTGCAGAGAGCAGAAGTTGGAGACTGAGGTGCAGAAGGACTGTTGCGGAATGTAGAGGTTGGAGACTTGGGTGTAGAAGGACTGTTGCAGAGAGCATAGGTTAGAGATTGGGGTGCAGAAAGACTATTGCAGAAAGCAGAATTTGGGAGACTGAGGTGCAGAAGGACTGTACAGAGAGCAGAGGTTGGGGACTTGAGTGCAGAAGGACTGATAGAGTAAGCAGGGGATGGAGACTGGTTTGCAGAGGGACAGTTACAGAGAGAAGAGTTTGCAAACTGCAGTACAGAAAGACTTTTAAGGAGAGCAGAGGTTGGAGACTGGGGTTGAGAAAACTGTTGCAGAGATCAGTTTTTGGAGACGGGGTGCAGAAGGACTGTTGCAGAGAGGAGGTTGGAGACTGGGGTGCAGAAGGACTGGTTGCAGAGCGCATAGGTTGGAGACTGGGATTTAGCAGGACGATTGCAGAGAGCAGAGGTGCAGACTGAAGGGAGGAAAAACTGTACAGCAGCAGAGTTTGGAAACTGTGGTGCAGAAGTACTGATACAGAAAGCAAGAGGTTGGAAACTGGGGTGCAGAAGGACCATTAAAAAAAAAACAGAGGTTGGAGACTGCGGAACAGAAAGAATATTACAGAGAGTAGAGGTTGGAGATTGGGGTGCAAAAGGACTGTTACAGAAAGCAGAGTTTGGAGACTGATTTCAGAAGGATCATACAGAGAGCAGAGGTTGGAGACCGAGGTGCAGAAGGACTGTTACAGAGAGCAGATGTTGAAGACTGAGGTGTAGAAAGACCATTGCAGAGAGCAGAGGTTGGAGTGCAGAAGGACTGTTGCGGAGTGCAGAGGTTGGAGACTTGGGTGTCGAAGGGACTGTTGCAGAGAGCATAGGTTGGAGATTGGGGTGCAGAAAGACTGGTGCAGACAGCAGAATTTTGAGACTGAGGTGCAGAAGGACTGTACAGAGAGCAGAGGTTGGAGACTTGAGTGCAGAAAGGACTGATAGAGTAAGCAGGTGATAGAGACTGGTGTGCAGAGGGACAGTTAAAGAGAGAAGAGTTTGGAAACTGCAGTACAGAAGGACTTTTAAGGAGAGCAGAGGTTGGAGACTGGGGTTGAGAAGGACTGTTGCAGAGATCCGATGTTGGAGACTGGGGTGCAGAAGGACTGTTGCAGAGAGGATGTTGGAGACTGGGGTGCAGAAGGACTGTGCAGAGAGCATAGGTGGAGACTGGGGTGCAGTAGGACTATTGCAGAGAGCAGAGGTTGCAGACTGATGTGCAAAAGGACTGTTACAGCAGCAGAGTTTAGAGACTGTGGTGCAGAAGGACTGATACAGAAAGCAGAATTTGGAAACTGTTGTGCAGAAGGACCATAAAGAAAACAGAGGTTGGAGACTGCGGAACAGAAGGACTATTACAGAGAGCAGAGGTTGGAAACTGGGGTGCAGAAAGACTGTTACAGAAAGCAGAGGTTGCAGACTGGGTTTCAGAAGGATCTCACAGAGAGCAGAGGTTGGACACTGAGGTGCAGAAGGATTGTTGCAGAGAGCAGAGGTTGGAGATTGGGGCACAGAAAGACTGTTGCGGAGAGCAGAGTTTGGAGTCTGAGGTGCAGAAGGAAAGTTACAGAGAGAAGAGTTGGAGACTGGGGTTCAGAAAAACTGATAGAGAAAGCAGAGTTTGTAGACTGGGGAGCAGAAAGACCGTTACAGAACAGAGTTTGGAGACTGCAGTACAGAAGGACTGTTACTGAGAGCAGAGGTTGGAGACTGGAGTGAAGAAGGACTGTGAAAGAAAGCAGATTTTGGAGACTGGTGTGCAGAAGGACTGTTGCAGAGAGCAAGGTTGAAGACTGAGTGCAGAAGGACTGTTGCAGAGAGCAGAGGTTGCAGAGTGAGGTGCATAAGGACTTTTACAGAGAGCAGAGTTTGGAGACTGTGTTGCAGAAGACTGATACAGAAAGCAGAGGTTGGAGACTGGGGTTAAGAAGAACCCTTACAGAGAATAGAGGTTGAAGACTCTTGTACAGAAGAACTGTTGTATAGAACAGGGGTTGGAAACTAGGGTGCAGAATGACCATTGCAGAGAGCAGAATTTGGAGACTGGGGTGCAGAAGGAATGTTACAGAGAGAAGAGTTTGAAAACTGAGGTGCAGAAGATCTTACAGAGAGAAGAGTTTGGAAACTGGGGTGCAGAAAGACTTTTGCAGAGAGCACAGTTTGGAGACTTGGGTGTAGAAGGATCGTTGCAGAGAGCAGAGTTTGGAGACTGGGGTGCCGAAGAACTGTTACATCAGAGCAGAGGTTGAGATGTGGGTGCAGAAGACCTGTTACAGAGATCAGAGTTTGGAGACTGGGGTGTATTAGGAATGTTACAGAGAGCAGAGATTGAGACTTGATTGCAGAAGGACTGATACAGAAAGCAGAGGTTTGAGACTAGGGTGCAGATGTACCTTTACAGAGAGAAGTGTTTGGAAACTGCAGTACAGAAGACTGTTACAGAGAGCAGAGGTTTGAGACTGGGGTAGAGAAGAACTGTTGCAGAGATCAGATGTTGGAGACTGGGGTGCAGAAGGACTGTTGCAGAAAGTAGAGGTTGGAGGATTGGGGTGTAGAAGAACTTTACAGAGAGGAGAGGTGGAGACTGGTGTGTAGAGGACCGTTGCAGAGAGGTGAGGTGGGAGACTGAGGTGCAGAAGGCCTGTTACAGGAGCAGAGTTTGGAGACTGAGGTAATGAAGGATCGTTACAGGGAGCAGTTGTTGCAGACTGAGGTGCAGAAGGAGTTTTTCTAAGAGAGAGGTTTGAGACTGGGGTGCAGAAGGATTATTACAGAGAGCAGACGATGGAGACTGGAGAGCAAAAGAAGTGTTACAGAGAGCAGAGTTTGAAGATTGGGTAGCAGAAGAACTGTTACAGTGAAAAGCTGTTTTAGACTGGGGTGCAGAAGGCCTGTAACAGCAGAAGTTGGAGACTGGAGGTGTAGAAAGACTGTTGCAGAGAGCAGAGTTTGAAGACTGTGTTGCAGAAGGACTGTTTAAGAGAGCAGAGTTTAGAGACTGCAGTACAGAAGGACTTTTACAGAGAGTAGATCTTGGAGACTGGGGTGCAGAGGGAATGTCACAGAATAACAAAGTTTGGAAACTGGGGTGCAGAAGGATCTTATAGAGACCAGAAGTTGGAGACTGGGGTGCAGAACGATCATTGCAGAGAGATAGAGGTTGGAGACTTGCGTGTAGAAGGACCTTTGCAGAGAGCAGATGTTTGAGAACTGGGGTGTAGAAGGACTGTTGCAGAGAGCAGAGGTTGTAGACTGAGGTGCAGAAGGACTGTTACAGAAAGCAGAGGTTGGAGACTGGGGTGCAAAAGGACCGTTACAGAGAGGCAGAATTTGGAGAGTGCAGTACAGAAGGACTGTTACCAAGAGCAGAGTTTGGAGACAGGGTGCAGAAAGACTATTGCAGAGAAAAGGGTTTGGAGACTTGGGTGCACAAGGACTGTTACAGAAAGCAGAGTTTGGAGACGTCTTTTCAGAAGGATCATACAGAGAGCAGAGGGTGAAGAGTGGGGTGCAGAAGATCGAGGAAGAGAGCAAAGTTGGAGACTCAGTTGTAGAATAATCATTGCATAGAGCAAAGTAAAGACTGGGGTGCAGAAGGATCATAACAGAGAGAAGAAGTTGGAGACTGAGGTGCAGAAAGACAGTTACAGAGAGCACAGTTTGGAAACTGGGGTGCAGATAGAATTTTGCAGAAAACAGAAGTTGAATACTCTGGGTGCAGAAGGACTGTTACAAGAACAGAGGTTGAAGACCTGGTGTGTAGAAGGAATGTTGCAGAGAGCAGAGTTTGGAGATATGGGTGCAAAAGGACTGTTGCAGAGGAGAAGAATTTGGAGACTGATGTACAGAAGGACTGTTACAGAGAGCAGAGTTTGGAGACTGGGGTGCAGAAGGCCTGTTACAGAGAGCAGAGTTTGAGACTGGGGTGCAGAGGGACTGTTGCATAAAGCAGAGTTTGGAGACTGCATAACAGATATGACTGTTACAGAGAGCAGATGTTGGAGACAGGTGTGCAGAATTATCTTACAGAGAGCATAGTTTGGAGACTGGCGTGAAGGACTTGTAAAAAGAGCAGAGTTTGTGGACTTGGGTGCAGAAGGCCCTGAACAGAGAGCAGAGGTTGGAGACTGCAGTTACAGAAGGACTGTTACAGAGAGCAGATGTTACAGACTGTGGTGTAAAAGGACTGGTTACAGAGATCAGGAGTTTGGACACTGGGTTGCAGAAGGATATTAAGTAGAGCAGAGTATGGAGTCTGAGTGCGAAGGATTGTTACAGAGAGCAGAGGTTGGTGACTGAAATGCAGTAGGATCATTGCTGAGAGCAGAGTTTGGAGTCTGGTGTGCAGAAGGACCATGCAGAGAGCAGAGTTTGGAGACTTGAGTGAAGAAGGACCATTGCAGAGAGCAGATGTTGGAGACTGAAATGTAGAAGGACTGTTGCAGAGAGCAGAATTTTGGACACTGGTTGCAGAAGGACTGTTACACAGAGCAGAGGTTGAAGACTGGGTTGTAGAAGAACTATTGCAGAGAGCTGAGTTTTGAGACTGGGGTAGAGTAGGACTGTTTACGAGAGAAGATGTTTGAGACTGAGATGCAGAAGGACTGTTACAAAAGCAGAGGTTGAAGACTGGGGTGCAGAAGGACTGATACAGAAAACAGAGTTTGGAGACTTGGGTTCAGAATGAACCTTAACGAGAGCAGAGGATTGAGACTGCAGTATAGAAGGACTGTTACAGAGAGCAGGGTTGGAGACTAGGGTACAGAAGGACTTTTGCAGAGAGCAGAGTTTGGAGACAGAGGTGTAGAAGAACTGTAAAAGAGAGCAGAGTTTGGAGCCTGTGGTGCTGAAGGACTGATACAGAAAGCAGAGTTTGGAGACTGGGGTGCAGAAGGATCTTACAGAGAGCAGAAGTTAGAGACTGCAGTACAGAAGGACTGTTACAGAGATCAGAGGTTGTAGACTGGGGTGGAAAAGGACTTCTTCAGAGAGTTGATGTTGGAGACAGTTGTGCAAAATTATCTTACAGAGAGCAATAGGTTGGAGACTGGGGTGCAGAAGGACTTTTGCAGAGCAGATTATGGAGACAAGGGTGTAGAAGGACTGTTACAGAGAGCAGAGGTTGTAGACTGGGCTGCAGAAGCATCATACAGAGAGAAGAGTTTGGAGACTGAGGTGCAGAAGGACTGTTGCAGAGAGCAGAGATTAGAGACTGGGGTCAGAAGGACTGATACAGAGGGCAGAGTTTGGAGACAGGTTTGCAGAAGCATCTTACAGCGAGCGAAGTATGGAGACTGAGCTGCAGAAAGACTGTTGCAGAGAGTAGAGGTTGGAGACTGGGGTGCAGAAGGACTGTTAAAGAGAGCAGAGTTTTGAGACTTCGGTGCAGAAGGCCTGTTACAGAGAGAAGAAGTTGGAGACTGGAGTGCAGAAGGCTCTGACAGAGAGCAGAGATTGGAGACTGAGGTTGCAGAAGGACTGTTGCAGAGAACAGAAGTTGGAGACTGGGGTGCATAAGGACAGTTGCTGAGAGAAGATGTTGGAGACTGGATGAGCTGAAGGACTTTTACAGAGAGCACAGGTAGGAGACTGGGGGTGCAAAATGAATGTTGCAGAGAGCAGAGGTTGGAGACTGGGGTGCAGGAGGGACTGTTACAGAAAGCAGAGGTTAGAGACTGAGGTGCAGAAAGACTGTTAAAGAGAGCAGAGTTTTGGAGAGTAAGTTCAGAAGGGACTTATAAAGAAGCAGATGTTGGAGAACTTGGGTGCAGAAGGAATCAATAAAGAGAGCAGAGGTTGGAGACTCCGGTACACAAGGACTGGTACAGAGTGCAGAGGTTGGAGACTGGGGTGCAGAAGGACTGTTGCAGAGAAAAAAGGTTGGAGACTGAAGTGCAGAAGCACCTTTACAGAGAGCAGAGGTTGGAGACTTAGGTGGAGAATTATTGTTACAGAGAACAGAGTTTGGAGACTGGGGTGCAGAAAGACTGTTCAGTTAGCAGAGTTTGCCAGACTGGGTTTTAGAAGGGTCTTACAGAAAGAATAGTTTGGAGACTGATGTGTAGAAAAACTGTTACAGCGAGCAGAGTTTTGAGACTGGCTGGAGAAGATCTGTTGCAGAGAGCATATGTTAGAGGACTGGTGTGCAAAGGACTGTGCAGAAAGCAGCAGGATGGAGACTGGGGTCAAAGAGGGACTGTTTCAGAAAGCAGAGGTTGCAGACTGAGTTGCAGAGCGACTGATGCAGAGGGTATAGTTTGGAGTCTGTGGTTTCAAAATGACTGATGACAGAAAGCAGAGGTTGAATACTGGAGTACATAAGGACACTTACGAAGAAAAAAGTTTGGAGACTGCGGTACAGAAGGACTGTTACAGAGAGCATTGGTTCGAGACTGGTGTGCAGAAGGATCATTGGGGAGAGCAGAGTATGGAGACTGGGGTGTAGAAGGACTGTTTCAGAGAGCAGAGGTGGAGACTGGGGTGCAGAAGGACTGTTGCATAAAGCAGAGTTG
>NW_027526097.1:53814-174487 GCF_052094955.1 Ictidomys tridecemlineatus
GGGCAGAGTTTCGAGACTGGATTGCAGAAAAATTATACAAAGAGGAAATGTTGGAGACTCGTGTGCAGAAGGACTGTTACAGAGAGTAGAGGTTAGAGACTGAGGTGCAGAAAGAATGTTGGAGGGAGTAGATATTTGAGACTTTGGTGCAGAAGGACTGTGGCAGAGAGCAGAGTTTGGAGACTGAGGTTAAGAAGAAATGTTACAGAGAGCAGAGGTTGGAAACTGGTGTGCAGAAAGACTGATAAAGAAAGCAGAGTTTGGAAACTGGGGTGCAGAAGGACCGTAACAGAGAGCAGATTTTGGAGACTGCACTACATGAGAACTGTTAGAGAGCAGAAGTTGGAGACTTGGGTAGATAAGGACTGTTTCAGAGTGCAGAGTTTGGAGACTGGGGTGCACAAGGATCGTTGCAGAGAGCAGAGTTTTTAGACTGAGGTGCAAAAGGGCTGAGAGCAAATGTTGGAGACTGGGGTGCAGTAGAATCGTTACAGAGAGCAGAGGTTGGAGACAGGGTTTAAAAAGGACAATTGCAGAGATCAGAGTTTGGGAACTGAGGTGAAGAAGGACTGTTGCAGTTACCAGAATTTGAGACAGCGGTGCAGAAGGACTGTTGCAGAGAGCAGAGGTTGGAGATAGAGATGCACAAGGACTGTAACAGAGAGTAGAGGTTGGAGACTGAGGTACAGAAAGATTGTTATCCAGAGCAGAGGTTGGAGACTGGGGTGCAGAGGACTGTTGCAGAGAGCAGAAGTTGGAGACTGAGGTGCAGAAGGACTGTTACAGACAGCAGAGGTAGGAGACTGGGGTACAGAAGGACTGATACAGAAAGCAGAAGTTGGAGACTGGAGTGCAGAAGGACCATTATAGAGAGCAGAGTTTGGAGATTGCAGTACAGAAGGACTGTTGCAGAGAGCAGAGGTTGGAGACTGGGGTTTAGAAGGACTGTTGCTGAGAGCAGAGTTTGGAGACTGGGGTGCAGAAGGACTGTTACAATGAGCATAGTTTGGAGACACGGTGGCAGAAGCATCTTACACAGAGAAAAGTTTGAAGACTGAGGTGCAACAGGACTGTTACAGAGAGCAGAGTTTGGAAACTGGGGTGCAGAAGGATTTTTGCAGAAGGCAGAGTTTGGAGACTCGGTTGCAGAAAGATCTTACAGAGATCAGAGGTGGAAGACTGAGGTGCAGAAGGAATGTTACAGAGAGTAGAGTTTGCAGACTGAGGTGTAGAAGGACCATTGCAGAGAGCAGAGTTTGGAGACTGAGGTGCAGAAAGATTGTTACAGATAGCAAAGGCTGGAGACGGGTGCGGAAAGACTGTTGCAGATAGCAGAGGTTGGAGCCTGGTGTTTTGAAGGACTGTTTCATGTAGCAGTTGTTGCATACTTCAGTGCAGAAGGACTGTTGCAGAGAGATGAGTTTGGAGACTGAGGAGTAGAAGGACTGTAACAGAGAGAAGAGATTAAAGACTTGGGTGCAGAAGGACTGATACAGAAAGCAGAGGTTTGAGACTGGGGTGGAGAAGAACTGTTTTAGAGTGCAGATTTTGGAGACTGGATTGGAGAAGACCTGTTACAGAGTGCAGATTTTGGAGACTGGGGTTGAGAAGAAATTTTGAAGAGAGCATAGGTTGGAGACTCTGGTGCAGATGAACTGTGGCAGAGAGCAGAGGTTGGAAATTGAGGTGCAGAAAGAATATTACATCGAGAAAAGTTTGAGACTGGGGTGCAATTACTGATACAGAAAGCAGAGGTTGGAGACTGGGGTGTAGAAGGACCGTTACAGAGAGCAGAGTTAGGAAACTTGGGTACAGTAGGACTATTGCAGAGAGCAGATGTTGGAGACTGTTTTTCAGAAGGACTTTTGCAGAGAGCAGAGGTTAGAGAATGGGGTGCAGAAGAAAGGTTCCAGAAAACAGAGGTTGGAGACAGAGGTGCAGAAGGACTGTTACACAGAGCCGAAGTTGGAAACAGTGGTACAGAAGGACTGATACAGAAAGCAGAGTTTTAAGACTGGAGAGCAAAAGGACCGTTACAGAGAGCAGAGGTTGTAGACTGGGGAGCAGATGGACTACTACAGAGAACAGAGTTTGGAGACTGGGGTGCAGCAGGACCGGTGCAGAATGCTTAGGTTGGAGCCTGGGGTGTAGTAGGAATGTTACAGAGAGCAGAGTTTTTAAACCGGCGTGCAGAAGGTACTGACAGAAATCAGAGGTTGGAGACAGGTGTGCATAAAGACTGTTGAGGACCAGAGACGTTGGAGTCTGGCATGCAGAGAATCGTTGCAGAGAGCAGAGGTTGGAGACTGGGGTGCAGAAGGAGTTTTGCAGAGAGTAGACGTTGGAGAATGGGGTGCAGAAGGATCGTTGCAGACAGCAGAGGTTTGAGACTGGGGTACAGAAGGACTTTTACAGAGAGTAGAGCTGGAGACTGAGGTGCAGAAGGACCTTTGCAGAGAGCAGAGGTTGGGAGACTGAGTTGCAAAAACACTGTTACAGAGAGTAGAGGTTGGAGATTAGAGTGCAAAAGGTCTGCTACAGAGAGCAGAGTTTGGAGACTGGGGTGCAGAAGAACTGTTACAGAAAGCAGAGTTTTTAGAAAAGGTTGCAGAAGGATTTTACAGAGAGCAGAGATTGTAGACCGAGGTGTAGCAGGACTGGTACAGAGAGCAGATGTTGGAGACTGAGGTGCAGAAAGACTGTTACAGGAGAGTAGAGATTGGAGACTGAGGTGCAGAAGGATCGTTGCAGAGAACAGAGTTTTAAGACTGAGGGTGCAGAAGGACTGTTCAGAGAGCACATGTTGGAGACTTGGGTGCAGAAGAACTATTGCAGAGTGCAGAGGGTTGAGACTGGGGTGCTGAAGGATCGTTGTAGAGAGCAGAGTTTAGATACTGGGGTGCAGAAGGATTGTTATAGAAAACAGACTTGGAGACTGGGGTGTAGAAGGCCTGTAACGGAGAGGAGAGTTTGAATAAGGGGTGCAGAAGGAATGTTAAAGGGGGCAGAAATTGGGGACTGGTTGCAGAAGGATCTTACAGAGAGCAGACGTTGGAGACTGAGGTTGAGAAGGACTGTTAAGAGAGTAGATGTTGGAGACTGCGATGCAGTAGCATTGTTACAGACAGCATAGTTTAGAGACTGGGGTGCAGAAGGACTGTTGCAGATAGCAGAGTTTGGAGACTGGGGTGTAGATGGACTGTTGCAGAGAGCATAGGTAGGAGACTGACATGCAGAAGGACTGTTAGAGAGAGCAGAGGTTGGAGACTGCGTGCAGAAGGACTAATACAGAAAGCAGAGGTTGAAGATGGGTTGCAGAAGGACCGTTACAGAGAGCAGAGGTTGGAGTTTGCAGTACAGAAGGACTGTTACAGATTGCAGAGTTTGGAGACTGGGGTGAATAAGGACTGTTTCAGAGAGTAGATGTTGGAGACTGGGGTGCAGAAGAACTGTTGCATTGAACAGATATTAAGACTGGGGTGCAGAAGGAATGTTGCAGAGAGCAGAGTTTGGAGACTGCCGTTGCAGAAGGACCATTGAAGAGAGAAGATCATGGAGTCTAAGGTGCAGAAGGATTCTTAAAGAGAGCAGAGGTTGGAGACTGGGTGCAGAAGGCCTGTTACAGAGATCAGAGTTTGGAGACTGGGGTGCAGAAAGATCTTACAGAGAGCAGAGTTTGGAGACTGGGGTGCACACGAACTGTTGCACAGAGCAGAGGTTGGATACTTGGTTGGAGGAGGATCGTTGCAGAGAGAAGACTTTGGAGACAGGACGCGGAAGGCCTGTTACAGAGAGAAGAGTTTGGAGACTGGGTGCAGAAGGCCTTTAACAGCGAGCAGACGTTGGAGACTGGGGTGCAGAAGGACTTTTACAGAGAGCAGAGTTGGAGACTGAGGTTCAGAAGAACTGTTACAGAGAGCAGAGGCTGAAGACTGGGGTGCAGAAGGACTGTTGCAGAGAACACAGTTTGGAGACTGGCGTGCAGAAGGACAGTTGCAGAGAGCAGAGTTTGGAGACTGGTGTGGAGAAAGAATGTTAGAGAGAGCAGCGTTTGGAAACTGGAATGCACAAGGATCTCACAGAGATCAGAGATTGAAGACTGGGGTGCAGAAGGACTTTTACAGAGAGCAGAGGTGGTAGACTGAGATGCAGAAGGACTGTTACAGAAAACAGAGTTTGGAGACTGGGGTGTAGAAGAAGCGTTGCAGAGAGCAGAGTTTTCAGACTGAGGTGAAAAAGAACTGTTTCAGAGAGCAGATGTTGGAGACTGGGGTGTAGAAAGACTTTTGCAGAGAGCAGAGGTTGGAGACTGGGTTGCAAAAGAATCGTTGCAGAGAGCAGACGTTGGAGACTGGTGTGCTAAACGATTGTTACAGAGAGGAGAGGTTGGAAAATGGGGTGCAGAAGGACGATTGCAGAGAGCAGAATTTGGGGACTGAGGTGCAAAATAATTGTTACAGAGAACAGAAGTTGGAGGACTGTTGCAGCGAGCAGAGGTTGGACACTGTGGTGCAGAAATATCATTGCAGAGAGCAGAGGTTGGAGACCTTGGTGCAGAAGGACTGTTACAAATAGCAGAGTTTGAAGACTGGGTAGCAGAATTATCTTACAGAGAGCTAGGTTAAAGACTGAGGTGCAGAAGCACTGTTACACAGAGTAGAGGTTGTATTTTGAGGTGCAGAAGAACCGTTGCAGAGAACACAGGTTGGAGAATGAGGTGCACAAGGATTGATATAGAGAGAAGTGTTTGGAGACTGGGGTGCAGAAAGACTGTTGCAGAGTGTAGAGTTTTTAGACTGGGGTGTAGAAGGACTGTTGCAGAGAGTAGAGGTGGGAGATTGGGGTGCAGAAGGATTGAAGCAGAGAGCAGAAGTTGTAGACTAAGGTGCAGAAGGACAGTTACACAGAGCAGAGATTGGAGACTGGGGTGCAGAAGGACTGATACAGAAAGCAGAGTTTGGAGACTCGGGTGCAGAAGGACCGTTACAGAGAGCAGAGGTTGGAGACTGCAGTACAGAAGGACTTTTAGAGAGTGTAGAGGTCGTGGACTGGGGTGAAGAAGGATCATTGCAGAGAGCAGAGTTTGGAGACTGAGAAGCAGAAGGATCCATGCAGAGAGCAGAGGAGGAGACTGGGGTGCAGAAGGACTGTTACAGAGAGGAGAGGTTGGAGAATGTGGTGCATGAGGATCTTTCAGAGAACTGAGGTTGGGGACTGGGGTGTAGAATGACTGTTGCGAACAGCAGATTTTGGAGACAGGGGTGCAGAAGGATCGTTGCAGAGAGCAGAGGTTTCAGACTGAGGTTCAGAGGGACTATAGCAGAGAGCAGATGTTGGAGACTGGGGTGCAAAAGGACTGTTGCAGAGAGCGGACATTGGAGACTGGGTTTAAGAAGGATCATTACACAGAGCAGAAGTTGGAGACTGGGGAGCAGAAGGACTCTCACAGAGAGCAGAGGTTGGAGACTGCAGTACAGAAGGACTTTTAGAGAGTGTAGAGGTCGTGGACTGGGGTGAAGAAGGATCATTGCAGAGAGCAGAGTTTGGAGACTGAGAAGCAGAAGGATCCATGCAGAGAGCAGAGGAGGAGACTGGGGTGCAGAAGGACTGTTACAGAGAGGAGAGGTTGGAGAATGTGGTGCATGAGGATCTTTCAGAGAACTGAGGTTGGGGACTGGGGTGTAGAATGACTGTTGCGAACAGCAGATTTTGGAGACAGGGGTGCAGAAGGATCGTTGCAGAGAGCAGAGGTTTCAGACTGAGGTTCAGAGGGACTATAGCAGAGAGCAGATGTTGGAGACTGGGGTGCAAAAGGACTGTTGCAGAGAGCGGACATTGGAGACTGGGTTTAAGAAGGATCATTACACAGAGCAGAAGTTGGAGACTGGGGAGCAGAAGGACTCTCACAGAGAGCAGAGGTTGGAGACTTGGGGGAAGAATTCCTGTTACAGATAGAAGAGTTTGTCCACTGGGTTGCAGAAAGAACTTACAGAGAGCAGAGGTTGGAGACTGAGGTGAAGAAGCACTGTTACAGAGAGCAGAGGTTGGAGACTAGAATGCATAATAACTATTGCAGAGTGCAGAGGTTGAAGACTGAGGTGCAGAAGGACTGATACAGAGAACAGAGTTTGGAGAATGTGGTGCAGAAAAAGTGATACATAAAGCAGAGGTTAGAGAATGTGGTGCAGAAGGACCCTTACAGAGAACAGAGTTTGGACACTGAGGTGCAGAAGGACTTTGCGGAGAGCAGAGGTTGGAGATTGGGGCGCTGAAGGACTGTTGCAGAGAACAGAGGTTGGATTCTGAGGTGAAGAAGGACTGTTACAGAGAGCAAGGTTGGAGAGTGGGGTGCAGAATGATTGTTTTAATGAGCAGAGTTTGAAACCTGGGGTGTAGAAGGACCGTTGCAGAGAGCAGAGTTTGGAGTCTAGGGAGAAGAAGGATCGTTGCAGAGAGCAGATGTTGGAGACTGGGGTGCAGAAGGACTATTAAAGAGAGCAGAGGTTGAAGACTGAGGTGCAGAAGGATCGTTGGAGAGAGCAGAGGTTGGAGACTGAGGTGCAGAAGGACAGTTACACAGAGCACAGTTTGTAGACTAAAGTAAGAAAGACAGTTACAGAGAGCACAGTTTGGAGAGTGGGGTGCAGAGAAATGTTGCAGTGAGCATAGATTGAGACTGCGGTACAAAAGTACTGTTACAAATAGCAGAGGCTGGAGACTGGGGTGCAGAAGGAATGTCACAGAGAGCAGAGTTTGAAAACTGGGGTTCGGAAGGATCTTGCAAAGAGCAGAGGCTGGAGACTGGGGTCAGAAAGACTGTTGCAGAGAACGGACTTTGAAGACTGGGGTGCAGAAGGATTGTTGCAGAGAGCAGAGGTTGGAGACTGGGGTATAGAAGGACTGTTGCAGATAGCACAGTATCGAGACTGGGGTGCAGAAGTATCTTACAGAGAGCATTTTGGAGACTGAGGTTCAGAAGGTCTGTTACAGAAAGGTTGGAAAATGGGGTACAGAAGGATTGTTTCAGAGAGCAGCGTTTTCAGACTGAGGAGCAGAAGGACTGTTGCAAAGAGCAGATATTGGATCCTGGGTCGCAGAAGGACTGTTACAGAGAGGAGAGTATGGAGACTGGGGTGCAGAAGGATCGATGCAGGAGCAGAGGTTGGAGATTTGGGTGCAGAAGGCCTGTTAAAGAGAGCAGAGTTATAAGACTGGGGTGCAGAAGGCCTGTTACAGAGAGCAGAGTTTGGAGACTGGGGTGCAGAAGGACTGTTACAGAGAGCAGCGTTTGGACAATGGGTTTCAGAAGGATCTTACAGAGAGCAGAGGTTGGATACTTAAGTGCAGATGGACTTTTAAAGAGAGTAGAGTGTGGTGCCTGGGGTGCAGAAGGTGTGTTACAGAGAGCAGAATTTAGAGATTGGGGTGAAGAAGAACTGTTACTGAGAGCAGAGGTTGGAGACTGGGGTGCAGAATGATTGTTTTAGAGAGCAGAGTTTGAAAACTGGGGTGTAGAATGACCGTTGCAGAGAGCAGAGTTTGGAGTCTAGGGAGAAGAAGGATCGTTGCAGAGAGCAGATGTTGGAGACTGGGGTGCAGAAGGACTATTAAAGAGAGCAGAGGTTGGAGACTGAGGTGCAGAAAGATCATTTGTGAGAGCAGAGGTTTGAGACTGGGGTGCACAAGGACTGTTACAGATTGCAGAACTTGGAGACTGATGTGCAGAATGACTTTTACAGAGGAGAGTGTGGAGACAGGGGTGCAAAAGGATTCTTACAGAGAGCAGAGGATGAAGACTGGGGTGCAGAAGGATCGTTGCAGAGAGCAGAGGTTGGAGAATGACGTGCAGAAGGATCGCTACTGAGAGCAGAGTTTGGAGACTGGGGTGCAGCAGGACAGTTACAGAGAGCACAGGTTGGAGACTGGTGTGCAGAATAAATGTTGCAGAGAGCAGAGGTTGGAGACTGGGGTGCAGAAGTACTGTAGCAGAGAGCAGAGGTTGGAGACTGGGATGCAGAAGGACTGTTGCAGAGAGCAGTTGTTGGAGACTGGGATGCAGAAGGACTGTTGCAGAGAGCAGTTGTTGGAAACAGGGATGCAGAAGGATCGGTGCAGAGAGCAGAGGTTGGAGACTGAGGTGTAGAAGGACTGTTGCTGAGAGCAGAGGTTGGAGACTAGGTGCAGAAAAATCGTTGCAGAGAGAAGAGGTTGGAGACTGGGGTGCAGAAGGACTGTTATAGAGAGCAGAGTTAGGAGACTGGGGTACAGAAGACCTGTTACACAGAGCAAAGGTTGGAGACTGGGGTGCAGAAGGATTGGTACAGATAGCACATTTTGGAGACTGGGGTGCAGAAGGATCGCTGCAGAGAGCAGAGGTTTCAGACTGAGGCTTAGAAGGACTGTTACAGAGAATAGAGGTTGGAATCTTAGGTGGAAAAGACTGTTACAGAAAGCAGAGGTTGGCAACTGGGGTGCCGAAGGACCATTATACAGAGAAGAGGTTGGAGACTGTGGTAAAGAAGGACTGTTAGAGAGAGCAGAGTTTGGAGACTTTGGTGTAGAAGGACCGTTGTAGAGAGCAGATTTTGGAGACTAGGGTGCAGAAGGACTGTTACAGAGAGCCGACGTTGGAGACTGAAATGCAGAAGATTGTTAGAGAGAGCAGAGGTTGGAGACTGGGGTACAGAAGGACCATTAAAAGAGCAAAGGTTGGAGACTGAGGTACAGAAAGACTTTTACAGACAGCACAGGTTGGATCCTGGGGTGCAGAAGGACTGTTACAGAGAGCAGAGGTTGGAGAAAGGGATGCAAAAGGATCTTACAGAGAGAAGAGTCTGGAGACTGGGGTGCAGAAGGACTGTTGCAGAGAGCAGAGGTTGGAGACTGAGGTGCAGAAGGATCATTGCAGAGAGAAGAGTTTGAAGACTGGGGTGGAGAAGGACTGTTACAAAGAGCAGAGGTTCAAGATAGGGGTGCAGAAGAATTGTTACAGAGAGCAAAGTTTGGAGACTGGGGTGCAGAAAGCCTGTTAGAGAGAGCAGAGGTTGGAGACTGAGGTGCAGAAGGAATGTTAAATATAGCAGAGGTTGGAGACTGAGGTGCAGAAGGATTGGTACAGAGAGGAGAGGTTGGAGACTGAGGTGTAGAAGGACTGTTACAGAGAGCAGAAGTTGGAAACTGTGGTACAGAAGGATTGTTCCAGAGAGCAGAGGTTGGAAACTGAAGTGCAGAAGGATCGTTGGAGAGAGCAGAGGTTGGAGACTGAGATGCAGAAGGAAAGTTACACAGAGCACAGTTTGTTAACTGGGGTAAGAAAGATACATACAGAGAGCACAGTTTGGATAGTGGGGTGCAGTAGAAATGTTGCAGTGAGCAGAGATTGAGACTGCGGTACAGAAGTACTGTTACAAAGAGCAGAGGCTGGAGACTGGGGTCAGAAAGACTGTTGCAGTGAATAGACCTTGGAGACTGGGGTGAAGAAGGATTGTTGCAGAGAGTAGAGGTTGGAGACTGGGGTTCAGAGAGACTGTTGCAGAGAACAGAGGTTGGAGACTGGGTTGCAGAAAGACTATTACAGATAGCACAGTTTCGAGACTGGGTTGCAGAAAGATCTTACAGAGAGCATTTTGGAGACTAAGGTTCAGAAGGTCTGTTACAGAGAGGTTGGAAAATGGGGTGCATAAGGATTGTTGCAGAGAGCAGCGTTTTCCGACTGAGGTGCAGAAGGACTGTTGCATAGATCAGATATTGGATCCTGGGCTGCAGAAGGACTGTTACAGAGAGCAGAGTATGGAGACTGGGGTACAGAAGGATCGATGCAGAGAGCAGAGGTTGGAGATTTGGGTGCAGAAGGCCTGTTAAAGAGAGCAGAGTTATAAGACTGGGGTGCAGAAGGCGTGTTACAGAGAGCAGAGTTTGGAGAATTTGGTGCAGAAGGACTGTTACAAATAGCACAGTTTATGGACTGTGCTATAGACTGGAGAATTGGTTGCAGAAGGATCTTACAGAGAGCAGAGTTTGGAGAATGACGTGCAGAAGGACTTTTACAGAGAGTAGACTTTGGAGACTGAGGCGCAGAAAAAACGTTGTAGAGACCAGAGGTTGGATAATGATGTCCAGACGGATTGTTACAGAGATCAGAATGTGAAGACTGAAGTGCAGAAGGAGTGTTACAGAGAGTAGAGTTTTGATATTGGGGTGCAAAAGAACTGTTATCGAGAGCAAAGGGTAGAGACTGGTGTGCAGAGGACTGTTGCAGAGAGCAGAGTTTGAAGACTGAGTTGCAGAAGAACTGTTACAGAGAGCAGAGTTTGGAGACTTGGGCGCAGAAGGACTAATACACAAAGTAGAGGTTGGAGACTTGGGTGTAGAAGGACCGTTACATAGAGCAGAGTTTGGAGACTGCTGTACAGAACGGCTGTTACAGGGAGAAGAGTTTGGAAACTGAGGTTGTAAAGGATCCTTGAAGAGAGCAAATGTTGTAGACTGGTGTGCAGAAGGATCTTACTGAGAGCATAGTTTGGAGACTGAGCTGCATAAGGACTGTCACAGAGAGCAGAGGTTGAAGAGTTGGGTGCCGAAGGATAGTTGCAGAGAGCAGAGGCTAGAGACTGAGGTGCAAAATGACCGTTGAGGAGAGCAGAGGTTGGAGACTGTGGTGAAGAACGATACTTACAGAGAGCAGAGGTTAGAGACTGGGGTGCAAAAGGACAGTTACAGAGAGCACAGTTTGAAGACTGGGGTGCAGAAGAAATGTTGTAGAGAGCAGAGGTTGGAGACTAGGTTGCAGAAGGACTGTTACAGAGAGCAGAGTTTGTAGACTGAGGTGCAGAAGGACTGTTACAGAGAGTAGAGGTTGAAGACTGAGGTACAGAACAACTGATACAGAAAGCAGAGTTTGGAGACTTTGGTGCAGAAGGACTGTAGCAGACAACAGAGTTTGGAGACTGGGGTGCAGAAGGACCGATGCAGAGAGCTGAGGTTGGAGATTTAGGTGCAGAAGATTGTTACAGAGAGCAGAGTTTGGATACTGGGGTAGATATGGACTGTTACCGATAGCAGAGGTTGGAGACCGAGGTTCAGAAGGTTCTTACAGAGAGCAGAGGTTAGAGACTTGGGTGCAGAAAGACTGTTGCAGAGAGTAGAGTTTGGACACTGAGGTGCAGAAAGATCGTTGCATAGAGAAGAGGTTGGAAACTGGAGTGCAGAAGGCCTGTTACAGAGAGAAGAATTTAGAAACTGGAGTGCAGAAGGACTTTTACAGAGAGCAGAGGTTGGAGACTGGGGTGAAGAAGGACTGATACAGATAGCACAGTTCGGAGACTGGGGTACAGAAGGACCGTTGCAGAGAGCAGAGGTTTCAGACTGAGGTGCATAAGGACTGCTACAGAGAGCATAAGTTGGAGTCTGAGGTGCAGAAGGACTATTACAGAAAGAAGAGGTTGGCAATTGGGGTGCAGAAGGACCGTTACAGAGAGAAGAGGTTGGAGACTACTGTACAGAAAGTCTGTTACAGAGAGCAGAGTTTGGAGACTGGGGTGCAGAAGGACCATTGCAGGGAGGAGAGGATGAAGCCTTGGGAGAAGTAGGATTATTGCAGAGAGCAGATATTGGAGACTGGGGTGCAGAAGGACTGTTCCAGAGAGTAGAGGTTGGAGACTGAGGTTCAGAAGGATCGTTAGAGAGATCAGAGTTTGGAGACTCGGGTGCAGACGGACTTTTACAGAGAGCAGAGAATGGAGACAGGGGTGCAGAAGGATTCTTTCAGACAGCAGGGGATGGAGACTCGGGTGCTTCAGGAGTGATACAGAGAGCAGAGTTTGGAGATTCTGGTTCAGAAGAACTTTGAAAGAGAGCACAGTTTTTAGACTAGTGTTCAGAAGGATTGTTACAAAGTTCAGAGGTTTGATTCGGGTGCAGCAGTACTTTTACAGAGAGTATAGCTTGGAGACTGGTGTGCAGAAGAACTGTTACAGAGAGCAGAGGTTGGAGACTGCGGTGCAGAAGGCCTGTTACAGAGAGCATTGGTTGGAGACTGAGGTTCAGAAGGATCCTTACAGAGAGCAGGGTTTGGATACTGAGGTGCAGAAGGACTGTTAAGGAGAGCAGAGGTTGGATACTGAGTTGCAGAAAGATTGTTACAGAGGGCAGAGGTTAGAGACTGAAGTGCAGAAGGACTGTTCCAGAGAGCAGAGTTTGATGCTTGGGGTGCAGAAGTATCCTTGCAGAGAGCAGTGGTTGGGAACTGAGGTGCAGAAGCACTTACAGAGAACAGAGTTTGGAGACTGGGGTGCAGAAAGACAGTTACAGAGAGCACAGATTGGAGCCTGGGGTGCAGAAGAAATGTTGCAGAGAGCAGAGGTTGGAGACTGAGGTGCAGAAGGACTGTTACAGATAGCAGAGGTTGGAGACTGGGTTTCAGAATGACTGATACACAAAGCAGAGTTTGCAGACTGCGGTATAGAAGGACTGTTACAGAGAGCAGAGGTTGGAGACTTGGGTGTAGAAGTACTGATACAGAAAGCAGGGGTTGGAGACTGGGGTGCAGAAGGATTGTTACAGAGAGCAGAGTTTTGACACTGATGTTCAGACGGACTGTTAGAGAGAACAGAGCTTGGAGACTGGTGTGTAGAAGGATCATTGCAGAGAGCCGAGGTTGGAGACTGAGGTGCAGAAGGATTGCTACAGAGAGCATAGGTTGAAGACTGGGTTGCAGAAGGACAGTTACAGAGAGCACAGGTTGGAGACTGGGTTAAGAACAAATGTCGCAGAGAGCAGAGAATGGAGACTGGGGTGCAGAAGGACTGTTGCAAAGAGCAGATTTTGGAGACTGCAGTACAGAACGACTTTTACAGAGAGGAGTTGTTGGAGACTGGGGTGCAGAAGGATTCTTACAGAAAGCAGAGGATGGAGACTGGGGTGCAGAATAACTGTTGCATAAAGCAGACGTTGGAGACTGGGGTGCAGAAAGTTCGTTGCAGATAGTAGAGGTTTGAGACTGGGGTGTAGAAAGACTGTTACAGAGAGCAGAGGTTTGAGACTGAGTGCAGAAGAACTGATACAGAAAGCAGAGTGTGGAGACTGGGGTGCAGAAGGACCGTTACACGAAGCAGAGTTTGGAGACTGCAGTACACAAGGACTGTTAGAGAGTGCTGAGTTTGGAGACTGGGGTGCAGAAGGAGTATTGCAGAAAAAAGAGTTTGGAGACTGGGGTCCCGAAGGACAGTTAAAGAGATCACAGATGGAGACAGGGGTGCAAAAGAAATGTTGCAGAGAGCAGAAGTTGGAGACTGGGGTAAAGAAAGACCGTTGCAGAGAGCAGAAGTTGGAGACTGAAATGTGAAGAACTGTTACAGAGAGCAGAGTTTGGAGACTGGGGTGCAGAAGAACTGATACAGAAGCAGACGTTGGAGACTCGGGTGCAAAAGAACCTTTACAGAGAGCACATGTTGAAGACTGCGGTACAGAAGGACTGTTACAGAGAGCAGAGGTTGGAGACTTGGGTGCAGAAGGAATGATGCAGAGAACAGTGTTTGGAGACTGGGTTGCAGAAGGATCTTACAGAGAGCATTTTGAAGACTGAGTTTCAGAAGAACTGTTTCAGAGAGCAAAGGTTGGAAACTGGGGTCCAGAAAGATTGTTTCAGAGTGCAGAGTTTTCAGACTGATTTGCATAAAGACTGTAGTAGAGAGCAGATATTGGATCATGGGGTGCAGAAGGCCTGTTACAGAGAGCAGAGGTTGAAGACTGGGGTGCAGAAGGCCTGTTACAGAGATCAGAGTTTGGAGACTGGTGTTTAGAAGGACTGTTACACAGAGCAGAGTTTGACGAATGGGTTTCAGAAGGATCTTACAGAGAACAGAGTTTGGAGACGGAGGTGGAGAAGGACATTTGTAGAGGATAGAGGTTGGATACTTAGGAGCAGAAGGACTGTTGTAGAGAGCAGAGTTTAGAGACTGAGGTCCAGAAGGATTGTTACAGAGATCAGAGTGTGGAGACTGGGGAGAAGAAGGAGTGTTACAGAGAGCATAGTTTGGAGATTGGGGTGCAGTAGAACTGTTACCCGGAGCAGAGGTTGGAGACTGGGGTGCAGAAGGACTGTTGCAGAGAGCAGAGTTTGGAGACTGAGGTGCAGTAGGACTGTTACAAAGAGCAGAGGTTGGAAACTGGGGTGCAGAAAAACCGTTGAAGAGAGCAGAGGTTGGAACCTGGGGAGAAGAAGGATCGTTGCAGAGAACGCATGTTTGAGACTGGGGTGCAGAAGGACTCTTACAGAGAGCAGAGGTTGGAGACTAAAATTTAGAAGGACCTTTACAGATTGCAGAACTTCGAGACTGATGTGGAGTAGGACTTTTACAGAGAGGAGAGGTTGGAGACTGGTGTGCAAAAAGATTCTTACAGAGAGCAGAGTATGGAGACTGGGGTGCAGAAGGGGTTTTACAGAGTGCAGAGTTTGAAGATTGGGGTTCAGAAGAACTGTTACAGAGAGCAGCGGTTGGAGACTGGGGTGTAGAAGGTCTCTTATAGGGAAAAGAGTTTGGAGATGTTCGTGAACATGAATGTTTAAAGAGAGCAGAGTTTGGACACTGATGTGCAGAAGGACAGTTACAGAGAGCAGAGCTTGGAGACTGGGGTGCAGAAGGAGTGTTGCAGAGAGCAGAGTTTGGAGACTGTGGTGAAGAAGGATCGATGCAGAGAGCAGAGGTTGAAGACTGAGGTGCAGAAGGATCGCTACAGAGAGCAGAGGTTAGAGACTGGGGTGCAGTAGGACAGTTGCAGAGAGCACTCTTTTGAGACTGGGGTGAAGAAGGACTGTAGCAGAGAGCAGAGGTTGAAGACTGAAGTGCAGAAGGATCTTTGCAGAGAGCAGAGTTTGGAGACTGGGATGTAGAAGGACTGTTGCAGAGAGAAGAAGTTGGAGACTGGGGTGCAGAAGGACTGTTGCAGAGAGCAGAGGTTGGAGACTGAGGTGAAGAAGGACTGTTACAGAGAGCAGAGGTTGGAGACTTGGGTGCAGAAACTGATATCAAAAGTAGAGTTTGGAGTCTCGGGTGCAGAAGGACCATTACAGACAGCAGAGGTTGGAGACTGCAGTACAGAAGGACTGTTACAAAGAGCAGAGTTTGGAGCCTGGGGTGTACAAAGACTTTTGCTTAGAACAGAGTTTGGAGACTGGGGTGCAGAAGGACTGTTGCAGAGAGCAGAATTTGGAGATTGAGGTGCAGAAGGAACGTTGCAGAGAGCAGAGTTTTCAGACTGAGGTGCAGAAGGACTGTTACAGAGAGCAGATGTGAAAGACTGGGGTGTACAAGGACTGTTGCAGAGAGTAGCAGTTGGAGAATGGTGTCCAGAAAGACTGTTGCCGAGAGCAGAGGTTGGAAACTGGGGTGGAGAAGAACTGCTGCAGAGAGTAGAGGTTAGAGACTGAGGTGCAGAAGTACTTTTACAGAGAGCAGACTTGGAGACTGGGGTGAAGAAGGACTGATACATAAAGCAGACGTTGGTGACCTGGGTGCAGAAGGACTGTTGCTGAGAGCACAGGTTGGAGACTGAGGTGGAGAAAGACTGTTGCAGAGAGCAAATGTAGGAGACTGGGGTGCAGAAGGACTGTTGCAGAGAGCAGAGATTGCAGACTGGGGTGAAGGAGGACTATTGCAGAGAGCAGAGGTTGCAGACTGAGGTATAGAAGGACTGTTACAGAGAGCAGAGTTTGGAGAATGTGGGGCAGAAGGACTGAATTAGAAAGCAGAGGTTGGAGACTGGGCTTCAGAAGGACCCTTACAGAGAACAGAGGTTGGAGACTGCGGTACAGAAGGACTGTTATAGAAAGCAGAGGTTGGAGACTGGGGTGCAGAATAAGTGTTGTAGAGAACAGATGTTGGAGACTGGGGTGCAGAAGGACAATTGCAGAAAGAAGAGTTTGGAGATTCGGTCAAAAAAGTACTTTTGCAGAGAGAAGAGGTTGGTGTCTGAGGTTCAGAAGGACTGTTACAGAGAGCACAGTTTCGAGACTGTGGTGCAGAAGGACTGATACAGAAAGAAGAGTTTGGAGACTGGGGTGTAGAATTACTATTACAGAGAGCAGAGGTTGGAGAATGCAATACAAAAGTACTGTTACAGAGAGCAGAGGTTGGAGACTGCGGTGGAAAAGGACTGTTACAGAGAGCATATTTTAGAGACTGGGGTGAGGAAGGACTGTTGCAGAGAGAAGAGGTTGAAGACTGGATTGCAGAAGGAGTGCTGCAGAGAGCAGAGTTTGCAGAGAGAGGTGCAGAAGGACTGTTACAGAGAGAAGAGTTTGGAGACTGTGTTGAAGAAAGACTGATACAGAAAGCAGAGGTTGGAGACTGAGGTTCAGAAGGAATCTTACAGAGAACAGAGGTTGAAGACTACGGTACACAGGAACTATTGTAGAGAACAGGTTGGAGACTGGGGTGCAGAAGGAATGTTACAGAGAGCAGCGTTTGGAAACTGAGGTGCAGAAGGATCTTAAAGAGAGGAAGTTTGGAGACTGGAGTGCAGAGGGAATTTTGCAGAGAGCAGACGTTGGAGACTGGGGTGCAAAAGGATCATTGCAGAGAGTAGATTATGGAGACTGGTGTATACAAGGACTGGTCTAAAGAGCAGAGGTTGGATAGTGTGATGCAGAAGGACTCTTAAAGGAAGCAGTTGTTGAAGACTGATGTGCAGAAAAACTGTTACAGAGAGCAGTGTTTGGAGACTGGGGTACAGGACTGATACTGAGAGCAGAGGTTTGAGACTGGGGTGCAGAAGGACTTTTAAAGAGAGCAGAGTTTAGAGACTTGAATGCAGAAGGCTTTTTACAGAGAGTAGAGGTGGTAGAGTGGGGTGCAGAAGACCTCTTACAGAGAACAGAGGTTGGAGACTGATGTGCAGAAGGACTGTTACAGAGAGCAGAGGTTGGAGACTCTGGTGCAGAAAGACTGTTGCAGTGTGCAGTGTTTGGAGACTGGGGTGCAGAAGGACTGTTGCAGAATGCAGAGGTTTGAGACTGGGGTGCGGAAAAAATGTTGCAGAGAACGGAGTTTGGAGACTTAGTTGCAGAAGGACCGTTGCTGAGAGCAGCGGTTGGAGACTGACGTGAAGAAGGATTGTTACAGAGAGAAGAGGTTGGAGACTGAGGTGCTGAAAAACTGTTACTGAGAGCAGAGGTTGGAGACTGGGGTGCAGATAGATCTTACAGAGAGCAGAGATTGGAGACTGGGGTGGAAAAGGACTGTTATAGAAAGCAGAGATTTGAGACTTGGGTGCAAAAGTACTGTTGTAGAGAGAAGAGGTTGAAGCTGAGGTGCAGAAAAACTGTTGCAGAGAGAAGAGGTTGAAGATGAGGTTCAGAAGGACCGTTACAGAGAGCAGAAGTTGGAGACTGTGGTACAGAAGGACTTTCACAGAGAGCAGTGGTTGCACACTGGGGTGTAGAAGGACTATTGCAGACAACAGAGGATGGAGACTGAGGTGTAGAAAGACCGTTGCAGAGAGCAGAGGTTGGAGACTGATGAGCAGAAGCATTGTTACAGAGAGAAGAGTTTGGAGACTGGGCTACAGAAGGACTGTTTCAGAGAGCAGAGGTTGGAAACTGGGTGCAGATGGATATTCAAGAGAGCAGAGATTGGAGACTAGGGTGCAGAAGAACTGTTGCAGAGTTCAGATGTTGGAGACTGGGGTGTAGAAGGATCGTTGCAGAGAGAATAGGTTGGATACTGGGGTGCTGAAGGCCTGTTACATAGAGCTGAGTTTGTAGACTGGGGTGCAGGAGCCCTTTACAGAGAGCAGAGTTTGGAGACTGGGGAGCAGGTGGACTGTTTCCGAGAGCAGAGTTAGGATACTGGGTTGCAGAAGGATCTTATATAGAGCAGAGTTTGGAGACTGAGGTGCAGTAGGACTGTTACAGAGAGCAGAGGTTGGAGACTGGGTTTCAGAAGGATACTTGCAGAAAGCAGAGTTTTCAAACAGGTGCAGAAGAACTTTTGAGAGTGCAGACGTTAAAGACTGTGTTGCAGAAGGACGGTTGAAGTGAGGAGATGTTGGAGGCTGGAGTGCAGAAGGACTCTTACAGAGAGCAGAGTTTGGAGACTGAGGTGCAGAGGGACAGTTACAGACAGTAGAGTTTAGAGACAGAGGTGTAGAAGGACTGTTGCATCAAGCAGATGTTAGAGACTGAGGTGTAAAAGGACTGTTGCAGAGAGCAGAGTTTGGGGACTGGGATGAAGAAGGACTGTTGCAGAGAGCAGAGTTTGGAGACTGATGTGCAGAAGGACTGTTTCAGAAAGTAGAGTTATGAGACTGGGGTGAGGAAGGACTTATAGAGAAACAAGACTTTGGAAACTGGGGCGCAAAAGGACCGTTACAGAGAGCAGAGGTTGGAGACTGCAGTACATAAGAATTTTTACAGAGAGTAGAGATTTGAGACTAGTGTACTGAAGGAATGTGGCAGAGAGCAGATGGTGGACATTGTGGTGCAGAAGGACTGTTGCAGAGAGCAGAGGTTGGAGAATGGGGTGCAAAATGACTGTTGCAGATAACAGAGGTTGGAGACTTGGGTTAAGATGGATTGTCGCAGAGAACAGAGTTTGGAGACTGGGGTGCAGAAGGACCGTTGAAAAGAGCAGAGGTGGGAGACTGGGGTGGAGAAGGAATGTTACAGAGAGAAGAGATGAAAACTGAGGTGCAGCAGTATCTTACAGAGAGCAGAGTTTTGAGACTGGGGTGCAGGAGGAGTGTTGCAGAGAGAAGACGTTGGAGACTGGGGTGCAGAAGAATCATTGCAGAGAGAACAGGTTGAAGACTGGGATGCAGAAGGGCGGTTACAAAATGAAGAGTTTGAAGACTTCAGTACAGAAAGACTGTTACAGAGAGCAGAGGATGGAGACTGGGGTGCAGAAGGATCATTGGAGAGGGCGGAGGTTAGAGACTGGGGTGTACAAAAACTGATCCAGAAATCAGAGTTTGGAGACTGGGTTTTACAAGGATCTTACCGAGCACAGAGTTTGGAGATTGAGGTAGAGACTGTTAGAGAGCACAGAGTTTGGAGACTGAGGTACAGAAGGATCATTGCAGAGAGTAGAGGTTTAGACTGTGTTGCAGAAGGATCGTTACAGAGAGCAGAGGCTGGAGACTGGGGTGCAGAAGGTCTGTTAAAGAGAGCACAGGTTGGAGACTGTGGTGCAGATGGAGTGTTGCAGAGAGAAGAGGTCGGAGACTGTGGTGCAGAAGGACTGATATAGAAAGCAGAGTTTGGAGACTTGGGTGGAGAAGGACCCTTACAGAGAGCAGAGTTTAGAGACTGGGGTGCAGAAGGATTGTTAAAGAGAGCAGAGTTTGGAGACGGGGTGGAGAAAAATCGTTACAGAGAGGAGAGGTTGGGGATGGGGTGAAGAAGGCCTGTTACAGAAAGGAGAGGTTGAAGACTGAGGTGCAGAAGGATTGTTGCAGAGAGCAGAGGTTTGAGACTGAGGAGTAGAAGGACTGTAAAAGAGAGCAGAGGTTGGAGACTGGGGTGCAGAAGGACTGATACAAAAAGCACAGTTTGGAGACTGGTGTGCACAATGACAGTTACAGAGAGCAAAGGTTGGAGACAGCATTACCGAAGGACTGCTACAGAGAGCAGAGTTTGGAGACTGGGGTGGAGAAGGACTGTTACAGAGAGAATATGTTGGAGACTGGGGAGCAGAAGGACTGTTTCAGAGAGCAGAGGTTGGAGACTGAGTTGAAGAAGGACTGTTGCAGAAAACAGATGTTGGAGACTGGGGTGCATAATGACCGTTGCAGAGAGCAGAGGTTGGAGACTGGGGTGCAGAAGGACTGTTGCAGAGACTATAGGTTGGAGACTGGGGTGAAGAAGTCGTGTTACAGAGAGCAGAGTTTGGAGACTCGGGTGCAGAAGGATAGTTACAGAGAGCAGAGGTTAAATACAGGGTTGCAGAAGGATCATACAGAGAGCAGAATTTGGAGATGGAGGTGCAGTTGGACTGTTACAGAAAGAAGAGGTTGGAAATTGGGGTGCAGAAGGATTGTTACAGAGACCAGAGTTTGAAGATTGCGGTATAGAAAAACTGTTACAGAGAGCCACGGTTAGAGACTGAGGTGCAGAAGGATAGACACGAAGAGCACAGGTTTGAGACTGGGGTTCAGAAAGACTGATATAGAAGGCAGAGTTTGGAGACTGGGTGAAGAAGGCACATTACAGAGAGCAGAGGTTGGAGACTGCGGTACAGAAAGACTGTTACACAGAGCAAATGTTGGAAACTCGGGAGTAGAAGTACTGTTGCAGAGGACAGACGTTGGAGTCTGGGGTGCCGCAGGACACTTGCTGAAAGCAGAGGATGAAGACTGGAGTGGAGAAAAAATGTTACAGAGAGCAGAGTTTGGAAACTGGTGTGCAAAAGGATCTTACAGATAGCAGAGTTTTGGGACTGTTGTGCAGAAGGACTGTTGTAGAGAGCAGAGTTTGGACACTGGGGTGCAGAAGGACTGTTGCAGAGAGCAAAGTTTGGAACCTGAGGTGCAGAAGTCCTGTTACATAGAGCAGAGGTTGGAGACTGAGGTACAGAAGGATTATTACAGAGAGCAGAGTTTGGAGACCGGGGTGCAGAAGGAATTTTACAGAGAGCAGAGATTTGAGATTGGGGTGCAGAAAGACTGTTGCAGAGAACAAAGTCTGGAGACTGGGGTGCAGAAAGTCCTTTGCAGAGAACAAATGTTGGAGACTGGGGTGTAGAAGGACTGTTGCAGAGAGCAAAGGTTGGAGACTGTGGTGCAGAAGGACACTTAGATAGAGCAGAAGTAGGAGATTGGGGTGCAGAAAAACTGTTATAGAGAGCAGTATTTGGAGACTGGGTTGCAGAAGGATCTTACAAAGAGCAGAGGTTGGAGACTGAGGTGCAGGTGGAGTGTTACAGAGAGCAGTGTTTGGGGACTGAGGAGCAGAAGGATTGTTCCAGAGAGCGGAGGTTGGAGACTGAGTTTAAGAAAGACTTTTACAGAGAGCAGAGTTTGGAAATTTGGTTGCAGAAGGACCGTTACAGAGAGCAGAGGTTGGAGACTGCAGTATAGGACTGTTACCGAGAAAAGAGTTTGGAGACTGGGGTGCAGAAGGACTCTTACATAGAGCACAGGTTAGAGACTGAGGTGCAGAATGATAGATACAGAGAACAGAGGTTGGAGACTGGGGTTCAGACAGACTAATACAGAAAACAGAGTTTGGAGACTGGGGTGTAGAAGGACCGTTACAAAGAGCAGACGTTGGAGACTGCGGTACAGAAGGACTGCTACAGAGAGCAGATCTCGGAGACTGGGGAGCAGAAGGACTGTTGCAGAAGACAGATGTTTGAGACTCTGGTGAAAAAAGAATGTTACAGAGAGCACAGTTTGGAAACTAGACTGCAGAAGGATCTTACAAAGAGAAGAGGTTGGAGACTGTGTTTCAGAAGGACTGTTGCAGAGAGCAGACGTTGGTAACTGGGGTCCAGAATAATCGTTGCAGAGAGCAGAGTTTTGAGACTGGGGTGCAGAAGTACTGTTCCAGAGAGCAGATGTTGGAGACTGTGGTCTAGAAGGACTGTGGCAGAGAGCAGATTTTAGAGACTGGGGTGCAGAAGGACTTACACAGAGCAGAGGTTGGAGACTGAGGGGCAGAAGAACTGTTACAGAGAGCAGTGTTTGGAGACTGGGGTGCAGAGGACTGTTACAGAGAGCAGAGTTTGGAGCCTGGGGTTCAGATGGATCTTACAAAGAGCAGAGTTTTGAGATTGGGGTGCAAAAGGACTGTTGCAGAGAGCAGATTCTGGAGACTGGTGTGGAGAAGAATTGTTGCAGAGAGAAGAGGTTGGAGACTGGGGTGCAGAAGTCATATTACAGAGAGCAGAGTTTGGAGACTGGGTGGCAGTAGTCATGTTACAGAGAGCAGAGTTTGGAGACTGTTGTGCAAAAGGACTGTTACAGAGTGCAAAGTTTAAAGACTGTGTTGTAGAAGGATCTTACAAAGAGCAGAGTTGGGAGAATGAGGTGCAGTAGGACTGTTACAGAGAGCAGAAGTAGGAGACTCTTGTGCACAAGGGTCCTTGCAGTGAGCAGACTTTTCAGAGTGAGGTGCAAAAGAACTGTTGCAGAGAGTAGATATTGGAGCCTGGGGTGTAGAAGGACTGTTGCAGAGAGCAGAGGTTGGAGACTTTAGTGAAGAAGGATGTTGCAGAGAGCAGAGGTTGGAGACGGGTTGGCAGAAGCACTGTTACAGAGAGCAGAGTTTGAAACTGGGTTGCAGAAGGATCTTACAAAGAGCAGAGGTTGCAGACAGGGGTGCAGAAGGACTCTTGCAGAGAGCAGACGTTGGAGACTGGGGTTCAGAAAGATCGCTGCAGAAAGCAGAGTTGGAGACTGGGGTGTAGAAGGACTGTTGCAGAGAGCAGATGTTGGAGACTGGGGTGCAGATGGACTGTTGCAGAGAGCAGAGGTTGGAGAGTGGGGTTCAGAAAGACTGTTGCAGAGATCAGACGTTGGAGAATGAGGTGCAGAAAAACTGTTACAGAGAGCAGAGGTTTGAGACTGGGATGCAGAAGGACTGTTACATAGAGCAGAGGTTGGAGACTTGGGTTCAGATGGATCTTAAAGAGAGCAGATTTTGGAGACTGTGGTGCAAGAAGACTGTTGCAGAGAGCAGAGGTTGGAGACTGGTGTGAATAAGATACCTTGCAGAGAGAAGTGTTTGGAGACTAGGGTGCAGAAGGCCTGTTACAGAGAGCAGTGGTTGGAAACTGGGTTGCAGAAGTCCTGTTGCAGAGAGCAGAGGTTGGAGACTGTTGTGCAGAAGGACGATTACCGAGTGCAGAGTTTAAAGACTGGGTTTCAGAAGGATCTTACAGAGAGCAGAGTTGGGAGACTGAGGTGCAGAAGGTTGCACCAAGCAGAAAGAAACGCGAGCAGTATGAAAAGACAAGGTAAGAAAGGACCACAAGCAATGCAGGTCAACTCAACTTTAGAAGAGGTAATAGCTGCAACAGACGGAATTTCAGATAAAGAGTACTGGATATATATGCTTCAGATGATCTGGAGTCTCAAGGAAGACATGAGACAGCAAAGTCAGACAATGAAAGATCACATTGACAAAGAAATCCAGGAAGTAAAAGATCAATTTCACAGGGAGATAGAGGTAATAAAAAACAAACAAATTGAAATCCTAGAAATGCAGGAATCATTAAACCAACTTAAAAACTTAATTGAGAATACTACCAGCAGATTAGATCACTTAGAAGAGAGAACATCAGACAATGAAGACAAATTATTTCAACTGGAAAAGAACATAGACAGCTCAGCAAGCCTGCTAAGAAACCATTAGAAGAACATCCAAGAATTATGGGACAATATCAAAACACCAAATTTAAGAGTCATTGAGATACAGGAAGGCACAGAGCTTCAAACCAAAGGAATAAACAGACGATTCAGTGAGATTATGCAAGAAAATTTCGCAGACTTGAAGAATGAGACAGAATCACAAATACTAGAAGCCTACAGGACGCCGAGTGTGCAAAATCCTAAGAGATCCACACCTAGACACATTATAACGAAGATGTCCAACATACAGAATAAGGAGAGAATTTTAAAAGCTGCAAGAGAAAGAAAGCAGATTACATTTAGGGGCAAACCAATCAGGATAACAGCTGATCTCTCAACACAGACTCTGAATGCAAGAAGATCCTGGAATAACATATTTCAAACACTGAAAGAAAATGGGTTCCAACCAAGAATCGTGTATCTGGCGAAATTAAGCTTCAGGATAGAAGATGACATTAAAACGTTCCATGATAAACAAAAGTTAAAAGAATTCGCAGCTAGAAAACCATCTCTTCAAAAAATCTTCGGCAAAACATTACAGGAAGAGGAAATGGAAAATAACATTGAAAACCAACAATGGGAGATAGGACAGTAAAGGGGGGAAAGTAGTCAAAGAGGATAACAAATCAGGTTTAGTAACATCAATAAACAAATATGGCTAGAAGAACAAATCATATCTCAATAATAACCCTAAATGTTAATGGCTTAAATTCACCAATTAAGAGACACAGGCTAGTAGAATGGATCACAAAAGAAGACCCAACAATATGCTGCCTACAGGAGACGCATCTGATAGAAAAAGATATTCATAGACTGAAGGTGAAAGGTTGGGAAAAATCATACCACTCATATGGAAAGCAGAAACAAGCAGGAGTGCCCATACTCATATCTAATAAAATAGATTTCAAGCCAAAGTTAATCAAAAGGGATAAAGAAGGACACTTCATACTGCTCAAGGGAACCATACACCAACAAGACATAACAATCATAAATATATATGCCCCAAATAATGGTGCAGCTGTGTTCATCAAGCAAACTCTTCTCAAGTTCAGGAGTCTAATAGACCACCATACAATAATCATGGGAGACTTCAACACACCTCTCTCACCACTGGACAGATCTTACAAACAAAAGTTAAATAAGGAAACTATAGAACTCAATAACACAATTAACAACCTAGACTTAATTGACATATATAGACTATACCACCCAAAATCAAGTAGTTACACTTTTGTCTCAGCAGCACATGGAACCTTCTCAAAAATAGACCATATATTATGTCACAGGGCAACTCTTAGACAATATAAAGGGGTAGAGATAATACCATGCATCTTATCTGATCATAATGGAATAAAACTGAAAATCAATGATAAAAGAAGGAAGGAAAAATCAAGCATCACTTGGAGAATGAACAATAGGTTGCTGAATGATCAATGGGTTTTAGAAGACATCAAGGAGGAAATTAAAAACTTCCTAGAGTTAAATGAATACACCGACACAACATATCGGAATCTATGGGACACATTGAAAGCAGTTCTAAGAAGAAAATTCATTGCTTGGAGTTCATTCCTAAAAAAAAAAAAAAAAAAAAAAAAAACCAACAAATAAATGATCTCATACTTCTTCTCAAAATCCTAGTAAAAGAAGAGCAAAACAACAGCAAAAGAAGTAGAAGGCAAGAAATAATTAAAATCAGAGCTGAAATAAATGAAATTGAAACAAAAAAAAAACAATTGAAAAAATTGACAAGACTAAAAGTTGGTTCTTTGAAAAAATAAATAAAATTGACAGACCCTTAGCCATGCTAACAAAGAGAAGAAGAGAGAGAACTCAAATTACTAACATACGGGATAAAAAAGGTAATATCACAACAGACACTTCAGAAATACAGAAGATAATCAGAAATTATTTTGAATCCTTATACTCCAATAAAATAGAAGATAGAGAAGGCATAGATAAATTCCTTAAGTCTATGACCTGCCCAGATTGAGTCAGGAGGATATAGACAACCTAAACAGACCAATAACAATAGAGGAAATAGAAGAAACCATCAAAAGATTACCAACTAAGAAAACCCCAGGACTGAATGGGTAAACAGCAGAGTATTACAAAACCTTTAAAGAGGAACTAACACCAATACTTTTCAAGCTATTTCAGGAAATAGAAAAAGAGGGAGAACTTCCAAATTCATTCTACGAGGCCAACATCACCCTGATTCCGAAACCAGACAAAGACACTTCAAAGAAAGAAAACTACAGACCAATATCTCTAATGAACCTTGACGCAAAAATCCTCAATAAAATTCTGGTGGATCGGATTCAAATACATATCAAAAAAATTATACACCATGATCAAGTAGGATTCATCCCTGGGATGCAAGGCTGGTTCAATATACGGAAATCAATAGATGTTATTCACCACATCAAGAGACTTAAAACTAAGAACCATATGATCATCTCGATAGATGCAGAAAAAGCATTCGACAAAGTACAGCATCCCTTTATGTTCAAAACTCTAGAAAAATTAGGGATAACTGGAACATACCTCAACATTGTAAAAGCAATCTACGATAAGCCACAGGCCAGCATCATTCTGAATGGAGAAAAATTGAAGGCATTCCCTCTAAGATCTGGTACAAGACAGGGATGCCCTCTCTCACCACTTCTGTTCAACATAGTCCTCGAAACACTGGCCAGAGCAATTAGACAGACAAAAGAAATTAAAGGCATAAAAATAGGAAAAGAAGAACTTAAATTATCACTATTTGCAGATGATATGATCCTATACCTAGCAGACCCAAAACGGTCTACAAAGAAGCTATTAGAGCTAATAAATGAATTCAGCAAAGTGGCAGGATATAAGATCAACACGCATAAATCAAAGGCATTCCTGTATAAAAGCGACAAATCCTCTGAAACGAAAATGAGGACAACAACTCCATTCACAATATCCCCCCCAAAAATAAAATACTTGGGAATCAACCTAACAAAAGAGGTGAAAGATTTATACAATGAAAATTACAGAACCCTAAAGAAAGATATAGAAGAAGACATTAGAAGATGGAAAAATATGCCCTGCTCATGGATAGGCAGAACTAACATCATCAAAATGGCGATATTACCAAAAGTTCTCTATAAGTTCAATGCAATGCCAATCAAAATCCCAACGGAATTTCTTGTAGAAATAGATAAAAGAATCATGAAATTCATATGGAATAATAAAAGACACAGAATAGCAAAAACAATGCTAAGCAGGAAATGTGAATCAGGCGGTATAGCGATACCAGACTTCAAACTATACTACAGAGCAATAGTAACAAAAACAGCATGGTACTGGTACCAAAACAGGCGGGTGGACAAATGGTACAGAATAGAGGATACAGTAACCAATCCACAAAACTACAACTATTTTATATTTGATAAAGGGGCTAAAAGCATGCAATGGAGGAAGGATAGCATCTTCAACAAATGGTGCTGGGAAAACTGGAAATCCATTTGCATCAAAATGAATCTGAATCCCTATCTCTCGCCATGCACAAAAGTTAACTCAAAATGGATCAAGGAGCTTGATATTAAATCGGAGACACAGCATCTGATAGAAGAAAAAGTTGGTTATGATCTACATACTGTGGGATCGGGCCCCAAATTCCTCAATAGGACACCCATAGCGCAAGAGTTAACAACTAGAATCAACAAATGGGACTTACTCAAACTAAAAAGTTTTTTCTCAGCAAAAGAAACAATAAGAGAGATAAACAGGGAGCCTACATCCTGGGAACAAATCTTTAATCCACACACTTCAGATAGAGCCCTAATAACCAGAATATACAAAGAACTCAAAAAATTAGACAATCAGATAACAAAGAACCCAATCAATAAATGGGCCAAGGACCTGAACAGACAGTTCTCAGAGAAGGACATACAATCAATCAATAAGTACATGAAAAAATGCTCACCATCGCTAGCAGTCAGAGAAATGCAAATCAAAATTACCCTAAGATACCATGTCACTCCAGTAAGATTGGCAGCCATTAGGAAGTCAAACAACAATAAGTGCTGGAGAGGATGCAGAGAAAAGGGCACTCTTGATCATTGCTGGTGGGAATGCAAATTGGTGCAGCCAATTTGGAAAGCAGTATGGAGATTTTTTGGAAAGCTGGGAATGGAACCACCATTTGACCCAGCTATTCCGCTTCTCGGTCTATTCCCTAAAGACCTAATAAGAGCATGCTACAGGGACACTGCTACATCGATGTTCATAGCAGCACAATTCACTATAGCAAGATTATGGAATCAGCGTAGATGCCCTTCAATAGATGAATAGATAAAAACAAATGTGGCATTTATACACAATGGAGTATTACTCTGCATTAAAAAATGACAAAATCATAGAATTTGGAGGAAACTGGATGGCATTAAAGCAGATTATGCTAAGTGAAGCTAGTCAATCTTTAAAAAACAAATACCAAATGTCCCCTTTGATATAAGGGGAGTAAACAAGGACAGGATAGGGACGAAGAGCTTGAGAAGAAGATTTACATTAAACAGGGATGAAAGGTGGGAGGGAAAGGGAGTGAGAAGGGAAATCGCATGGAAATGGAAGGCGATCCTCAGGGTTATACAAAATGATATATAAGAGGAAAGGAGGGGTAAGACAAGATAATATAAATGGAAGAAATGATTTAGAGTAGAAGGGGTAAAGAGAGAAAAGGGGAGGGGAGGGGAGGGGAGGGGAATAGTAGAGAATAAGACAGACAGCAGAATACATCAGACACTAGAAAGGCTATATGTCAATCAATGGAAGGGTAACTGATGTGATACAGCAATCTGTATACGGGGTAAAGTTGGGAGTTCATAACCCGCTTGAATCAAACTGTGAAATATGATGTATTAAGAAATATGTAATGTTTTGAACGACCAACAATTAAAAAAAAAGGTTCATTGCATACAGCAGAGTTTTCCCACTGAAGTGCAGAATGACTGTTGCAGAGAGCAGATATTGGAGACGGGGGTGCAGAAGGACTGTTGCAGAAAGCAGACATTGGAGTCTGGGGTTAAGAAGGATCGTTACAGAGAGCAGAGGTTGGAGAGTGGTGTGCAGAAGGATTGTTACAGAGAGTAGAGTATGGAGACTGGGTTTTAGAAGAATGCTACCGAGAGCATAGGTTGGAGACTGAAGTGCAGAAGAACTGTTACAGAGAGTAGAGGTTGGAGACTGAGGTGCAGATGGACCTTTTCAAGGAACAGATTTTGGAGACTGAGGTGCAGAATGATAGATACAGAGAAGAGCGGTTGGAGACTGCGGTTCAGACAGACTGATACAAAAAGCAGAGGTTGGAGACTGGGGTGTAGAAGGACCGTTACAAAGAGCACAGGTTGGAGACTGTGGTAGAGAAAGACCAGATGTCGGAGACTAAGGAGCAGAAGGAATGTTGCAGAGGACAGAGTTTGGAGACTGGGTTGGAGAAGGAATGTTACAGAGTGCAGAGTATGGAATCTGGAGTGCACAAGAATCTTACAAAAAGCAGAGGTTGGAGACTGAGGTGCAGAAGGACTGTTGAAGAGTGCAGACGTTGGAGACTGGGTTCCAGAAGGAGCGTTCCAGATAGCAGAGTTTGAAGACTGGGGTGCAGAAGGACTGTTGCAGAGAGCAGATGTTTTAGACTCAGGTGCAGAAGAACTGTTACAGAGAGCAGAGGTTGGAGACTGAGGTGCAGAAGGAGTGTTACAGAGAGCAGAGTTTGGATACTGAGGTGCAGAAGGACTGTTACAGAGAGTAGAGGTTGAAGACTGGGATGCAGAATGGTCATTGCACAGAGCAGAGTTTGCAGACTGAGGTGCAGAAGAACTGTTGCAGAGAGCAGATGTTGGAGACTGGGGTGCAGAAGGATTGTTACAGAGAGCAGAGGTTGGAGACTGGAATGCATAAGTATGTTACAGAGAGCAGAGGTTCGAGACTAGGGTGCAGAAGCACTGTTGACAAGAGCAGAGTCTGGAGACTGGGTTGCAGAAGGGTCTTACAAAGAGCAGAGTTAGGAGACTGAGGTGCAGAAGGATCATTGCAGAGAGCACAGATTTCAGACTGAGTTGCAGAAAGACTGTTGCAGAGAGCAGATATTGAAGACTGGGATGCAGAAGGACTGTTGCAGAGAGCAGAGGTTAAAGACTGGGGTGAAAAAGGGTCGTTGCAGTGAGCAGAGTTTTCAGACTGAGGTGCAGAAAGACTGTTGCAGAGAGCAGATGTTGGATACTGGGTAAAGAAGAATTGTTGCAGAGTGCAGAGGTTGGAGACTTTGGGGAG
Organism: Ictidomys tridecemlineatus; assembly: GCF_052094955.1. Classification (NCBI taxonomy): domain Eukaryota; kingdom Metazoa; phylum Chordata; class Mammalia; order Rodentia; family Sciuridae; genus Ictidomys; species Ictidomys tridecemlineatus. The sequence goes on from NW_027526097.1 coordinate 83,461, forward strand.
GAAGGATCTTTGATGAGAGCAGAGGTTGGAGAGTGGTGTTCAGAAGCACTGTTACAGAGAGCAGATTTTGGAGACTGGGTTTCAGAACGATATTACAGAGAACAGCGGTTGGAGACTACGGTTCAGACAGAGTGATACAGAAAGCAGAGGTTGAAGACTTTGGTTCAGAAGGACTGTTACAGAGAGCATAGGTTGGAGTCTGAGGTGTAGAAGGACTGCTACAGAGAGCAGAGTTTGGAGACTCATGTGCAGAGTTTGGAAATTGGGGTGCAGAAAAACTGTTAAAAAGAGCAGAGTTTGGAGCCTGCGGTATAGGACTGTTTTCTAGAGCAGAGGTTGGAGACTGGGGTGCTGCAGGACCCTCAAAGAAAGCAGAGGTTACAAACTCCGGTGGAGAAAAAATGTTAGAGAGAGCAGATTTTGGAAACTGGCATGCAGAAAGATGTTACAGAGAGCAGAGTTTGGAGACTGTGGTTCAGAATGACTGTTGCAGAGAGCAGATGTTGGAGACTGGGGTGCAAAGGACTGTTGCAGAGAGCAGAGGTTGGAGAATGGGGTGCAGAAGGACTGGAGCAGAAAGCAGAGGTTGAAGACTGAGGTGCAGAAGGACTGTTACAGAGAGCAGAGGTTGGAGACTGCGGTGCAGACGGATGGTTACAGAGAGCAGAGCTTGAAGACTGGGGTGCAGAAGGACTGTTGCAGGGAGCACAGGCTTGAGAATGGTGTGGAGAAGAATCATTGCAGAGAGAAGAATTTGGAGACAGGGTTGCAGAAGGTCTGTTACAGAGAGCAGTGGTTGGAGACTGGGTTGATGAAGGATTTTACAGAGAGCAGAGATTGGAGACTGAGGTGCAGGGGGACTGTTACCGAGAGTAGTGGTTGGAGACTGGGGTGCAGAAGGATCGTGCAGAGAGCTGAATTTTCAGACTGAGGTGCAGAAGGACTGTTACAGAGAGCATAGGTTGGAGACTGAGGTGTAGAAAAACTTTTACAGATGGCAGAGTTTGGAGACTCAGGTGCAGAAGGACTGTTACAGGAAGCAGATTTTGGAAACTGGTGTGCAGAAGGACCGTTAAGAAGAGCAGAGTTTGGAGAATGCTACATAGGACTGTTACCGAGAGCAGAGGTTGGAGACTGGTGTGCAGAAGGACTCTTACATAGAGCACAGGTTGAGACTGAGGTGCAAAAGGACAGATACAGAGAACAGAGGTTGGAGACTGGGGTTCAGACAGACTGATACACAAAGCAGAGTTTGGAGACTGGGGTGTAGAAGGACCGTTACAAAGAGCAGAAGTTGGAGACTCTGGTATAGAAGGACTGTTACAAAGAGCAGAATGACTGTTGCAGAGGACAGAGGTTGGAGACTGGGGTAGAGAAGGAATGTTACAGTGAGCAGATTTTTCAGACTGAGGTGCAGAAGGACTGTTGCAGAGAGCAGATGTTGGAGACTGTGGTGCAGAAAGATCGTTGCAGAGAGCAGAGTTTGGAGACTGGGGTGCAGAAGGACTGTTGCAGATAGCAGAGTTTGGAGACTGGGGTGCAGAAGGACTGTTGCAGAGAGCAGATGTTTTAGACTGGGGTGCAGAAGGACTGTTACACAATGCAGAGTTTGGAGACTGAGGTGCAGAAGGACTGTTACAGAGAGCAGATTTTGGAGACTGGGTTGCTGAAGGACTGTTACAGAGAGCAGAGGTTGAAGACTGGGGTTCAGATAGATCTTACAGAGAGCAGAGATTAGAGACTGGGGTACAAACGGACTGTTGCAGAGAGTAGATGTAGGAGACTTGGGTGGAGAAGAATCGTTGCAGAGATAAGAGGTTGGAGACTGGGGTGCAGAAGGCCTATCACAGAGAGCAGAGTTTGGAGACTGGGTTCCAGAAGTCCTGTTACAGAGAACAGAGGTTGGAGACTGTTGTGCAGAAGGACTTTACAGAGTGCAGAGTTTAAAGATTGGGTTGTAGAAGGATCAAAAAGAGAGCAGAGTTGGGAGACTGAGGTGCAGAAGGACTGTTACAGAGAGCAGAAGTAGGAGACTTTGGTGCAGAAGGGTCGTTGCAGAGAGCAGAGGAAGAAGACTTGGGTGCAGAAGGGTCGTTGCAGAGAGCAGAGTTTTCAGACTGAGGTGCAGAATGACCGTTACAGAGAGCAGATGTTGAAGACTGGGGTTTAGAAGGTCTGTTGCAGAGAGCAGATGTTGGTAACTAGGGTGCAGAAGGACTGTTACAGAGAGCAGAGGTTGGATACAGGGGTGCAGAAGAATCTTACAGAGAGGAGAAGCTGGAGACTGAGGTGCAGAAGGACTGTTGCAGAAATCAGAGGTTGGAGACTGGGATGCAGTAGGATCATTGTAGAGAGAAGAGGTTGGAGACTGGGGTGCAGAAGGACTGTTTCTGAGACTATTGGTTGAAGACGGGGGTGCAGAAGGATCATGCATAGAGCAGATGTGTCAGACTGAGTTGAAGAGGGACTGTTACAGAGAGCAGAGGTTGGAGACTGACGTGCAGAAGGACTGTTACACTAAGACGAGGTTGGAAATTGGGGTGCAGAAGGACAGTTACAGAGACCAGGATTTGGAGACTACAGTATAGAGAAACTGTTACAGAGAGCAGAGTTTGGAGACTGGGGTGCATAAGGAATGTTACAGAGAGAAAAGGTTGCAGACTGAGGTGCAGAAGGATAGATACAGAGAACAGAGGTTTGATACTGGGCTTCAGAAGGACTGATACAGAAAGCAGAGTTTGGAGACTGGAGTCCAGAAAGACTGTTGCAGAGGACAGAGGTTGGAGACTGGAGTGCCGCAGGACACTTGCATAAAGCAGAAGTTAAAGACTGGGTTTGTGAATGAATATTACAGAGAGCAGAGTTTGGAAAGTGGAGTGCAGAAGAATCTTACAGAGGGCAGAGATTGGAGACTGTGTTGCAGAAGGACTGTTGCAGACAGCAGAGGTTGGAGACTGGGGTGCAGAAGGACTGTTGCAGACAGCAGAGTTTGGAGACTGGGGTGCAGAAGAACTGTTGCAGAGAGAAGAGGTTGGAGATTGGAGTGCAGAAGGACTGTTGCAGAGAGCAGCGGTTTGAGACTCAGGTGCAGAAGTCCTGTTACATAGAGCAGAGGTTGTAGACTTAGTTGCAGAAGGACTGTTGCAGAGACCAGAGGTTGGAGACTGGGGTGCAGAAAGGTCGTTGCAGAGAGCAGAGTTTTCAGACTGCGGTGCAGAAGAACTGTTGCAGAAAGCAGATGTTGGAGACTGGGGTGCAGAAGGATTGTTACAGTGAGGAGAGGTTGGAGACTTGAGTGCATAAGGATCTTACAGAGAGCAGAGGTTGGAGACAAGAATGCAGAAAGACTTTTGTCGAGAGCAGAGGTTTGAGACTGTTGTGGAGAAGAATCATTGCAGAGAGAAGAGGTTGAAGACTGTGTTTCAGAAGGCCTGTTACAGAGAGCAGAGTTTTGAGACTGGGTTGCAGAAGCGTCTTACAGAGAGTAGAGGTAATAGACTGAGGTGCAGAATGATCGTTGCAGAGAACAGAGTTTTCATACTGAGTTGCAGAAAGACTGTTGCAGAGAGCAAATGTTGGAGACTGGGGTTCAGATGTACTGTTTCAGAAAGCAATGGTTGGAGACTGGTGGGAAGATGAAGAAGGATCAGTGCAGAGAGCAGTGTTTGGAGACCAGTGTGCAGAAGGACTGTTAGAGAGTGCAGAGTTTGTAGACTAGGTTGGAGAAGGTTCCTACAGAGAGAAGAGGTTGGAGAATGAGGTGCAGAAGAACTGTTACAGAGAGTAGAGTTTTGAGACTGAGGTGAAGAAGGATTGTTACAGAGAGCAGAGGTTGGAGACTGGGTTGCAGAAGGAGTGTTGCAGAGAGCAGAGCTTGGAGACTGGGGTGAAGAAGGACTGTTGCAGAGAGTAGACTTTGGAGACTGTGGTGCAGAAGGACTGTTACAGAGAGCAGAGGTGGGAGACAGGGGTGCAGAAGGATCTTACAGAGAGCAGAATTTGGAGACTGAGGTACAGAAGGACTCTTGCAGAGATCAGAAGTTGGAGACTGGGGTGCAGTAGGATTATTGCAAAGAGCAGAGGTTGGGGACTGGCATGCAAAAGGCCCACTATAGAGAGCAGAGTTTTGAGACTGGCGTGCAGAAGGCCTGTTACAGAAAGGAGAGTTTGGAGACTGGGGTGCAGAAGGACTTTTACCGAGAGCACAGTTTGGAGACTGGTTTGCTGAAGAAACTTACAGAGCGCAGAGGTTAGAGACTGAGGTGCACGTGGACTGTTACAGAGAGCAGTGGTTGGAGACTGGGGTGCGGAAGAATCTGGAGAGCAGTGGTTTCAGACTGAGGTGCAGAAGTACTGTTACAGAGAGCAGGGGTTGGAGACTGAGGTGTAGAAAGACTGTTATAGAGAGCAGAGTTTAGACATTGAGGAGCAAAAGGACTGTTACAGAAAGCAGAGGTTGGAAATTGGGGTGCAGAAGGACCGTTACAGAGAGCAGAGGTTGCAGACTGGAGTGCAGAAGGAGTGTTACAGAAAGCACAGGTTAAAGACTGAGGTGTAGAAGGATAGATACACAGAGCAGATGTTGGAGACTGGGGTTCAGAAGGACTGATTAAAAAAGCAGAGGTTGGAGACTGGGTTGTAGAAGGACCGTTACAGAGAACAGAGTTTGGAGACAGCGGTACATAACGAGTGTTACAGAGAGCAGATGTTGGAGACTGGGGAGCAGAAGGAGTGTTACAGATGACAGACGTTGGAGACTGGGGTGCCGAAGGACCCTTGCAGCAAGCAGAGGTTGGAGATTGCAGTGGAGAAAAAATGTTAGAGAGAGCAGATTTTGGAAACTGGAGACCAGAATAATTTTACAGAGAGCAGATTTTGGAGACTGTGGTACAGAAGTACTGTTGTAGAAAACAGACGTTGGAGACTGGGGTCCAGAACGATCCTTGCAGAGTGCAGAGTTTGGAGACTGGGGGGTAGAAGGACTGTTGCAGAGAGCAGATGTTGGAGACTGGGGTGCAGAAGGATTGTTGAAGAGAGAAGAGGTTGGAGACTGGAGTGCAGAAAAACTGTTGTAGAAAGCAGACGTTGGAGACTGGGGAGCAGAAGGACTGTTGCCAAAAGCAGAGGTTGGAGACTGAGGTGCAGAAGGACTCTTAGAGAGAGCAGATGTTGTAGACTGGGGTGCAAAAGGACTGATGCAGAAAGCAGAGATTGGATTATGGGGTGCAGAAAGACCGTTACAGAGAGCAGAGGTTAGAGACTGCAGTACAGAAAGACTGTTGCAGAGAGCAGAGTTTGGAGACTGGTGTGCAGAAGGACTGTTGCAGAGAGTAGATGTTGGAGACTGAGGTGCAGAAGTTATTTTACATAGAGCAGAAGTTGGCGACTGGGGTGCAGAAGGATCGTTGCAAGGAGCAGAGCTTGGAGACACGGGGGCAGAAGGCCTGCTACAGAGAGCAGAGTTTGCAGACTGGCGTGCAGAATGCCTGTTACAGATAGGAGAGGTTGGAGACTGATGTGCAGAAGGACTGTTATAGAGAGCAGAGTTTAGAGACCGGGTTGCTTAAAGATCTTACAGTAAGCAGAGGTTGGAGACTGAGGTGCAGGTGGACTGTTCCAGAGAGTAGTGGTTGAAGACTAAGTTGCTGAAGGATCTAACAGAGAGCAGAAGTTGGAGACTGAAATGTAGAAAAACTGTTACAGAGAGCAGAGTTTGTAGACTGAGGTGCAGAAGGACTGTTACTATAAGCAGAGGTTGAAAATTGGGGTGCAGAAGGACCGTTACAGAGACCAGGATTTGGAGCCTGCAGTATAGAAAAACTGTTACAGAGAGCAGAGGTTAGAGACTGGGGTGCAGAAGAAATGTTACAGAAAAAACAGGTTTGAGACTGAGGTGTAGTATATATACAGAGAACAGAGGTTTGATACTGGGCTTCAGAAGGACTGATACAGAAAGCAGAGTTTGGAGACTGGGTTGCAGAAGGACCTTTATGGAGAGCAGATGGTGGAGACTGCGTTTCAGAAGGACTGTTTTAGAGAACATATGTTGGAGACTGGGGAGCAGAAGGACTATTGCAGAGGACAGAGTTCGGAGCCTGGGGAGCCGCAGGTCACTTGCAGAAAGCAGAGGTTAAAGACTGGGTTGGAGAAGGAATGTTACAGAGTGTAGAGTTTGGAAACTGGAGTGCAGAAGAATCTTACACAGAGCCGAGTTTGGAGACTGTGGTGCAGAAGGGCTGTTGCAGAGAGCAGAGGTTTGAGACTGGGGTGCAGAAGGATAGATACAGAGTGCAGAGGTTGGAGACTGGGGTTCAGAAGGACTGATATAAAAAGGTGAGGTTAAAGACTGGGCTTCAGAAGGACCGTTACAGAGAGCAGAGGTTGGAAACTTCGGTATAGAAGGACTGTTACAGAGAGCAGATGTTGGAGACTGGGGAGCAGAAGGACTGTTACAGAGGACAGAGGTTGGAGACTGGGGTGCCGCAGGACCTTCGAAGAAAGCAGAGGTTACAGACTGCTCTGGAGAAGGAATGTTAGAAACAGCAGATTTTGGACACTGATCTCTGCAAGGATCCTTGTGCACCACAGTCTCTAAACTCTGCTTTCTGTAACAGTCCTTCTGAACTCCAGTTTCCAACCTCTGCTCACTGTAAGATCCTTCTACACCCCAGTTTCCAAACTGTTTCCAGACTGCTCCCCAGTCTCCAACATCTGCTCTCTGTACAGAAAGATCTTACAGAGAGCAGAAGTTGGAAACGATGGTGCAGAAGGACTGTTGTAGAGAGCACACTTTGGAGCACACGTTGGGTTCCAGAAGGATCGTTGCACAGCGCAGAATTTGGAGACTGGAGTTAGAAGGACTGTTGCTGAGAACAGATGTTTGAGAATGGGGTGCAAAAGACTGTTGCAGAGAGCAGAGTTTGGAGAATGGTGTGCAGAAGGACTGTTGCAGAGAGCAGAGGTTGAAGACCGGGGTGCAGAAGGACGGTTACAGAGAGCAGAATTTGGAAACGGGTGCAGAAGGAAGGTTACAGAAAGCAGAGGTTGGAGACTGTCGAGCAGAAGGACTGTTGCAGAGAGCAGAGATTGGAGACTGGGGTGGAGAAGGAATGTTACAGAGAGCAGAGTTTGGAAACTGGGGTGTAGAAGGATCTTACAGTGAGCAGAGGTTGGAAACTGGAGTTCAGAAGGACTGTTACAGAAAGCAGAGTTTAGAGACTGTGGTGCACAAGGATCCTTGCAGAGATCAGAGTTTTTAGACTGATATACACAAGGACTGTTGCAGAGAGAAGATGTTGGAGACGTGGGTGCAGAAGGATCGTTGCAGAGAGCAGAGGCTAGAGACTGGGGTGCAGAAGGACTGTGGCAGAGAGCAGAGGTTGTAGACTGGGGTTCAGAAGGACTGTTACAGAGAGCAGAGTTTGGAGACAGGGTTGCAGAAGGATCTTACTGAGAGCAGAAGTTGGAGACTGAGTTGTAACAAGACTGTCAGAGAGGGCAGAGTTTGGAGACTGGGGTGCAGAAAGATCGTTGCAGAGAACCGAGTTTTCAGACTGAGGTGCAGTAGGACTGTTGGAGATTACAGAGGTTGGAGACTGGGGTGCAGAAAAATCTTTGCAGACAGCAGAGGTTTGAGACTGGGGTGCAGAAGGACTGTTACAGAGAACAGAGGTTGGAGACTGCGGTGCAGAAGGCCTGTTATAGAGAGCAGAGCTTGGTGAAAGGATGCAGAACGAGTGTTACAGAGGGAAGCGTTTGGAGACTGGGTTTTCAGAAGTATCATACAGAGAGCAGAGTTTCAAGACTGAGGTGCAGAAAAACTGTTACAGAGAGTGGAGGTTGGAGACTGTGGTGCAGAAAGACCATTGCAGAGAGTAGAGGTGAAGACAGAGGTGCAGAAGGATTGTTACAGAGAGAAGAGGATGGAGACTGGGGTGCAGAAGGACTGTTGCAAATTGCAGAGGTGGGAGAATGAGGTGAAGAAGGACTGTTGCAGGGTGCAGGTGTTGGAAACTTGGGTGCAGAGGACTGTTGAAGAGAGCAGAATTTGGAGACTGAGGTGCAAAATAACTTTTACAGAGAGCAGAGTTTGGAGACTGGGGCTCAGAAGGTCTGATACAGAAAGCAGAGGTTGGAGACTGGGGTGCAGAAGGACCATTGCAGAGAGCAGAGTTCGGAGACTGCCATACAGGAAAACTGTTACAGAGAGCAAAGGTTGGAGAATGGTTTATAGAAGAACTGTTTCAGAGTGCAGATTTTGGAGACTGGGGTTCAGGAGGACTGTTGCTGAGAGCAGAGTTTGGAGACTGGGGTGCAGAAGAACTATCACAGAGAGCAGAAGTTGGAGACTTAGGTGCAGAAAGAATGTTACAGAGAGCAAAGGTTGGAGACTGGGGTGCAGAATTACTGATACAGAAAGCAGAGGTTGAGACTGGTGTTCAGAAGAACCGTTACAGAAAGCAGAGGTTGGAGACTACGCTACAGAAGTACTGTTACAGAGAGCAGAGGTTAGAGAATGCGGTGCAGAAGTAAGGTTGCAGAGTTCAGAGGTTGGAGACAAAGGTACAGAAGGACTGTTACAGAAAGCAGAGGGTGGAATCCGTGGTTCATAAGGACTTATACAGAAAGCAGAGGTTTGAGACTGGGGTGCAGAAGGACCGTTAGAGAAAGCAGAAGTTGGGGACTACGGTACAGAAGGACTTTTACAGAGAGCAGAGTTTTGATACTGGAAAGTAGAAGGACTGTTGAAGAGAACAGATGTTGTAGACTGGGTTGCAGCAGGACCGTTGAGGAAAGCAGAGGTTGTAGACTGGGTTAGAGAAGGATGTTACAGAGAGCAGAGTTTGAAAACTGGGGTGCAGAAGGACCTTACAGAGAAGAGAGGTTGGAGACTGGGGTGCAGAAGGAGTGTTCAGGAGAGGAGACGTTGGAGACAGTGGTGCAGAAGGAGTGTTGCAGAGAGCAGATTCTGGAGACTGGGGTTTATAAGGATCGTTGCAGAGAGCAGAGGTTAGAGACAGGGGTGCAGAAGGACGGTTGCCGAGAGCAGAGGTTGGAGACTGAGGTGCAGAAGAACAGTTACAGAGAGCAGAGGTGGATTCTGGGGTGATGAAGGATGGTTGAAGAGAGCAGAAGTTGGAGACTGAGTTGCAGAAGAATCTTTGAAGAGAGAAGAGGTGGAGACTGGGTTGCTGAAACATCGTTACAGAGAGAAGAGGTTGGAGACTGCGGTGCAGAAGGACTGTTACAGAGAGCAAAGGTTGGAGACTGGGGTGCAGAAGGAATGTTGCAGAAAGAAAAGGTTGGAGACTGGGGTGCAGAAGGACTGTTTCAGAGAGCAGAGGTTGGAGACTGAGATGCAGAAAGATTGTTATACAGAGCAAGTTTTGGAAACTGGGGACAAGAATTATGATACAGAAAACAGAGGTGTGAGACTGGGGTGCAGAAGGAGCGATACAGAGAGCAGAGGTTGCAGACTGGCATGCAGAAGGACTGTTTCAGAGAGCACAGTTTGGAGACTGGGGTGCATAAGGCCTGCTAAAGAGAGCAGAGATTGGAGACTGGGTTGCAGAAGGACTGTTATAGAGAGCAGAGTTTTGAGGCTGGGTTGAATAAGGATCTTACAGAGAGCAGTGGTTGGTGACTGTGGTGCAGGACGAATGTTACAGAGAGCAGTGATTAGAGACTGGGGTGCAGAAGGATCGTGCAGAGAGCAGAGGTTTCAGACTGAGGTGCAGAAGGACTGTAACAGAGAGAAGAGGATGTACACTGAGTTGCAGCAGGACTGTTACAGAGAGCAGAGTTTCGTGTCTGAGGTGCAGAAGGACTGTTACAGAAACAGAGGTTGGAAATTGGGTACAGAGGGACTGTTACAGAGAGCAGAAGTTGGAGACTGCGATATAGAAAGACTGGAACAGAGAGCAGAGGTTTCAGAATACGGTGCAGAAGGACTGTTACAGAGAGCAGAGGTTGGAGACTGGGGTGCAGAAGAATTGTTACAGAGAGCAGTGGTTGGAGACTGGGGTGCAGAAGGACTGTTACACAGAGCAGAGTTTGAAGACTGGGGAGTAGAAGGACTGTTGCAGACAGCAGAGGCTGGAGACTTGGGTGAAGAATGACTGCTGCCAAGAGCAGAATTTGGTGACTGGGGTGCAGAAGGAACATTGCAGAGAAGAGAGGTTGGAGACTGAGGTGCAAAAAGACGGTTTCGGAGAGCAGAGGTTAGAGACTTGGGTGCAGAAGGCCTGTTACGGAGAGCACAGTGTGGAGAAGGGCTCCAGAAGGACTGTTACAGATCACAAAGTTTGAAGACTGGGTTGAAGTAGGATGTAACAGAGAGCAGATGTTGGGGACCCAGGTGCAGAAGGACTCTTACAGAAAGTAGAGGTTGAAGACTGAGGTGCAAAATGATCATAGCAGAGAAGAGCGTTTTAAGACTGAGGTGCAGAAGCACTGTTGCAGAGACCACAGGTTGGAGACTGGGGCACAGAAGGACTGTTGCAGAGAGCAGTGGTTGGAGACTGGGGTGCAGAATTCTTGTTATAGAAAACAGACATTGGAGACTGGGGTGCAGAAGGCCTGTTTCGGAGAGGAGAGTTGGGAGAAGGAGTGCAGAAGGACTGTTAGAGAGGGCAGAGTTGGGAGACTGGATTGCAGAAGGAACTTACAGAGAGCAGATGTTGAAGACTGAGGTGTAGAATGATTGTTGCAGAGAGAAGTGTTTGGGGAATGGGGTGCAGAAGGCCCTTTAAATAGAGAAGATTTTGAAGACTGGGGTGCAGAAGGACTGTTATAGAAAGCAAAGTTAGGAGACTGGGTGGCAGAAGTATCTTACAGAAAGCATAGTTTGGAGACTGAGGTGCAGGAGGACTGTTACAGAGAGCAGTGGTTGGAGACTGGGATTCAGATGGATCGTGTAGAGAGAAGAGGTTTCATACTGAGGTGTAGATCGACTGTTACAGAGAGCAGAGCTTAGAGACTGAGGTGCAGAAGGACTGTTACAGAGAACAGATGTTGAAGTCAGGGGTGAAGAAGGATTGTTGCAGAAAGCAAAATTTTCAGACTGAGGTTCAGAAGGACTTTTGCAGAGAGCAGATTTTGGAGACTGGGGTGCACAAGGTTCATTGCAGAGAGCAGAATTTGGAGACTGTAGTACAGAAGGACTGTTGCAGGGAGCAGAGGTTGGAGACTAGGGTACAAACAGACTTTTTCAGAGAGCAGATGTTGTATACTGTTGTTCAGAAAAACAGTTGCAGAGAGCAGAAGTTGGAGAATGGGTTGCAGAAGAACTTTTGCAGAGAGCAGAGGTTGGAGACTGAGGTTCAGATGGACGGACAAAGAAAGCAGAGGTTGGAGACTGGCGTGCAAAAGGACCTTTACAGTGAGCAGAGTTTGGAGACTGCGGTACAGAAGGACTGTTACAGAGAGCAGAGTCTGGAGACTGGGGAGGATAAGGAGTGTTGCAGAGTGCAGAGGTTGGAGTCTGGGGTGCAGCAGGACCGTTGCAGAAAGCAGAGGTTGGAGATTGGCGTGGAGAAGAAATATTACAGAGATCAGAATTTGGACACTGGGGTACAGAAGGATCTTCCAGAGAGCAGAGGTTGGAGACTGGGTTGTAGAGAGACTGTTGCAGAGCAGACGTTAGAGATTGGGGTGCAGAAGGATCGTTGCTGATAGCAGATTATGGAGACTGAGGTGCAGAAGGAATGTTAAGAGAGCAGAGGTTGGAGACTGGGGTGCAGAAAGACTGATACCGAAAGCAGAGGTGAGATACTAGGGTTCAGAAGGAACGTTACAGAGAGCAGAGGTTGGAGACTGCAGTACAGAAGGACTGTTACAGAGAGCAGATGATGCAGACTGTGGTGTAGTAGGACTGTTGCAGAGAACAGAAGTTGGAGACTGGGGTGCATAAGGACCACTGCTGAGAGCAGGGGATAAAGACTAATGTGCAGAAGGATTGTTACAGAGAGCATAGGTTTGAGGGTGCAGGAGGACTTATTGAGAAAGCAGATGTTGGAGACTGGGGTGCAGAAGGACGGATAAAGAGAGCAGAGGTTGGAGACCCCGGTACAGAAGGACTGGTATAGAGAGCAGAGGATAAAGATTGGTGTGCAGAACGACTGTTGCAGAGAACAGAGGTTGGAGACTATGGTGCAGAAGAACCTTTGCAGAGAGCAGAGTTTGGAAACTGTGGTGCAGAATTATTGTTACAGAGAGAAGAGTTTGGAGACTGGGTTCCAGAGGAATGTTACAGCGAGGAGAGGTTGGAGACTGGTGTGCAGAAGGATCTTACACAGAGCAGAGGTTGGAGACTGGGGTGCAGAAGGACTGTTGCAGAGAGCAGAGGTTGGAGACTGGGGTGCACAAGCATCATTGCAGAGAGTAGCTGTTGGAGACTGGGGTGAAGAATGCCTCTTACAGAGAGCAGTGGTTGGAGACTGGGGTGCAGAAGGCCTGTTACAGAGAGCAGAGATTGGAGACTGGGGTGCAGAAGGAATGTTTCAGTGAGCAGAGTTTGCAGACTGGGTTTAAAAGGGTCTTACAGAAAGCAGAGGTTGGAAACTGATGTACAGAAGGACTGTTACAGAGAGCAGAGTTTGGAAACTGGGGTGCAAAAGGATTGTAGCAGAGAGCAGAGTTTTCAGACTGAGGTACAGAAGATCTGTTGCAGAGAACAGATGTTGAAGACTGGGTGCACATGGACTGTTGCAGTGAGCATAGGTTGGAGACAGGGTACAGATGGATTGTTGCAGAGAGCAGAGGTTGAAGACTGGGGTTTAGATGGACAGATACAGAGAGCAGAGTTTGGAGACTGGGGTGAAGAAAGCCTGTTGCAGAGAGCAGAGTTTGAGACTGGGGTGCACGGTGACTGTTACAGAGAGCAAAGTTTGGCTATTGGGTTGCAGAAGAATCTTACAGAAAGCAGACGTTGGAGACTGAGGTTTAGAAGCACTGTTACAAAAAGAAGAGTTTGGAGACTTAGTTGCAGAAGGATCATTTCAGAGAGCAGAACTTGGATACTGAGGTGCAGAAGGATTGATAAAGAGAGCAGAGGTTGGAGAGTGGGTGCAGAAGGACTGTTGAAGAAATCAGAGATTTTAGACTGGGGTGTAGAAGGACTGTTGCAGTTAGGAGAGGTAGGAGATTGGGGTCCAAAAATACCCTTACAGAGAGCAGTGTTTGGAGACTGCAGTACAGAAGGACTTTTACAGAGAACAGAGGTTGGAGAATGGGGTGGAAAATAACTGTTGCAGAGAGTAGATGTTGGAGACTATGGTGCAGAAGGACTAAGGCAGAGAACAGAGTTTGGAGACTGGGTGCAGAAGGACCGTTGAAGAGAGCAGAGGTTGAAGACTGGGGTGCAGAAGAATCTTACCGTGAGCAGAGGCTGGAGTCTGAGATGCAGGAGGACTGTGGCAGAGAGCAGACGATGGACACTTGGGTGCAGAAGGATTGTTGCAGAGAGCAGAGGTTGGAGACTGAGGTGCAGAAGGACTGTTACAGAGAGAAGATTTTAGAGACTGTGGTCCAGGACTGATACAGAAAACAGATGTTGAAGACTAGGGTGCAGAATGATTCTTGCAGACAGCAGAGATTGGAGACTGGGTTGCAGAAAGACTGTTGCATAGAGCAGAGGTTGGAGACTTAGGTGCAGAAAGACTGTTACAGAGAGGAGAGGTTGGAGACTGTTGTTCAGAAGGACTGATACAGAAAGCAGAGTTTGGAGACTGGGGTGCAGAAGAACCATTACAGAGAAGAGAGGTTGGAGACTGTGGTACAGAAGGACTGTTACAGAGAGCAGATGTCGGATTCTGGGGAGCAGAAAAACTGTTGCAGAGGACAGAGGTTGGAGACTGGGGTGCAAAAGGATCGTGGCAGAGAGCAGAGTTTTCAGACTGAGGTGCAGAAAGACTAATGTAGAGAGCAGATGTTAGAGACTGGGGTGCATAATGACTGAGGCAGAGAGCAGAGGTTGGAGACTTGTGTGCATATGGACTGTTCCAGAGAGTAGATGTTGGAGACTGGGGTGTAGAAAGCTAGTTACAGAGAGCAGAGTTTGGAGAAGCGGCGCAGAAGGAATGTTACAGAGAGCAGAGTTTGGAGATTGGTTTGCAAAAGGATTTTACAGAGAGTAGAGTTTGGAGAATGAGATACAGAATAACTGTTAAAGAGATTTGAGTTCGAAGACTGACCTGCAGAAGGACAATTTCAGAGATCAGAGTTTGAAGACTGAGGTGCAGAAGGACTGTTAAAGAGAGCTGAGGTTGGAGACAGAGGTGCAGAAGGACTGATACAGAATGCAGAGTTTTGAGACTGGGTTGCAGAAGGACCATTACAGAGAGCAGAGGTTGGCGACTGAGGTGCCGAAAAATCTATGAAGATAGCAGAGGTTGAAGACTGGGGTGCAGAAGGATCTTACAGAGAGCAGAGTTTGGAGACTGAGATGCAGAATGACTGTTGTAGAGAGCAGATGGTTGGAGACTGGGGTGCAGAAGGAATGATGCAGAGAGCAGTGGTTGGAGGCTGAGTTGCAGAAGGACTGTTGCAGAGAGCAAGGATAGAGACTGAGGTTCAGAAGGACTGTTACAGAGAGAAAGTTTGGAGACTTGGGTACAGGACTGATACAGAAAGCACAGGTTGGAGATTCGGGTGCACAAGTATCCTTACAGATAGCAGAGTTTCAAGAATGCAGTACAGAAGTACTGTTACAGAGAGCAGAATTTGGAGACTGGGGTGGAGAATGACTGTTGCAGATAGCAGATGTTGGAGACTGGCGTACAGAAGGAATGTTGCAGAGAGCAGAGGATGGAGACTGGGGTGCACAAGGACTGTTGCAGAGAGCAGAGGTTGCAGACTGAGTTGCATAAGGACTCTTACAGACAGCAAAGTTTGGAGACTGTGGTGCAAAATGACTTATACAGAAATCAGAGGTTGGATACTGGAGTGCGTAAGGACCCTTACGGAGAACAGAGGTTGGAGACTGCAGTACAGAAGGACTGCTACCGAGAGAAGAGGTTGGAGACTGGGGTGCAGAAGAACTGATGTAGCAAACAGAGGTTGGAGACTGGGGTGCAGACGGATCGTTGTGTCGAGCAGAGTATGGAGACTGGGGTAGAGAAGGACTGTTGCAGAGAGCAGATTTTAGAGAATGGAGTGTAGAAGGACTGTTGCAGAGAGCAGACGTTGGAGACTGGGATGCAGAAGGATCATTTGGGCGAGCAGAGTATGGAAACTGTGGTGTAGAAGGACTGTTACAGACAGCAGAGGTTGGAGACTGGGGTGTCGAAGGACTGTTTCAGAGAGCAGATGTTGGAGACTTGGGTGCAGAAGGACTGTTGCATAGAGCAGAGATTAGAGACTTAGGTACAGAAGGACTGTTACAGAAAGTAGATGTTGGAGACTGGGGTGCAGATGGATTATTGCAGAGAGCAGAGTTTTCAGACTGAGGTACAGAAGAACTGTTGCAGAGAGTAGATGTTGGAGACTGGAGTTCACAAGGACTGTTGCAGCAAGCAGAGGTTTGAGACTGCGGTGCCAAAGGATCTTTGCAGAGAGCAGAGCTTGGAGACTGAGGTGCAGAAGGACTGTTGCAGAAAGCAGAGGTTGGAGACTGAGGTGCAGAAGGACTGATAGAGAAAGCAGATGTTGGAGCCTGGGGTGCAGAAAGCCCGTTACAGATAGCAGAGGTTGGAGAGTCCGGTACAGAAGGAATGTTACAGAGACCAGAGTTTGGAGACTGGGGTGTAGAAGACTGTTGCAGAGAGCAGAGGTTAAAGACTGAGGTGCAGAATTATTGTTACAGAGAGCAGAGTTTGGAGACTGGGTTGCAGAAGTACTGTTAAAGTGAGCAACGGTTGGAGACTGGTGTGCAGAAGGATCTTGCAGAGAATAGAGGTTGGAGACTGGGGTGCAGAAGGACTGTTGTAGAGAGCAGATGTTGAAGACTGGGGTCCAGAAGGATCCTTGCAGAGAGTAGAGGTTGGAGCCTGGGGTGCAGAAGGCCTTTTACAGTGAGAAGAGTTTGGAGACTGTGGTGCACAAGGCCTGTTACAGAGAGCAGAGGTTTTAGATTGGGGTGCAGAAGGACTGTTACGGAGAGAAGAGTTTTAAGACTGGGTTTTAGTAGGTTCTTACAGAGAGATGAGGTTGGAGACTGAGGTACAGAAGGACTCTTGCAGAGAGCAAATGTTGGAGACTGGGGTGCAGAAGAATCGCTGGGGCGAGAAGAGTATAGAGACTGGGGTGTAGATGGACTGTTGCAGAGAGCAGAGGTTGGGGTCTGGGGTGCAGAAGGACTGTTTCAGAGAGGAGATGTTGGAGCCTTGTGTGCAGAAGGAGTGTTTCATAGAGCAGAGATTGGAGACTGAGGTACAGAAGGACTGTTACAGAGATCAGAGTTTGGAGACTGGTGTGCAGATTGATTATTGCAGAGAGATGAGTTTTCACACTGAGGGACAGATGAACTTTTGCAGAGAGAAAATGTTGGAGACTGGGGTTCACAAAAACTGTTGCAGAGAGCAGAGGTTGGAGACTGATGTGCAGAAGGATCTTTGCAGAGAGCATAGGTTGGAAAATGAGGTGCAGAAGGATCATTGCAGAAAGCATAAGTTGGAGACTGGGGTGCAGAAGGAATGCTGTAGAGAGCAGTATTTGGAGACTTGTGTGCATAAAAACTGTTGCAGAAATCAGAGGTTGGAGACTGAGGTGCATAAAGACTGTTACATTGAGCAGAGTTTGGAGACTTGGGTGCAGAAGGACTGTTGCAGCTAGCAGAGGTTTGAGACTGAGGTGCAGAAGGATCGTTGCAGAGAGCAGAGGTTGGAGACTGAGGTGCAGAAAGATCATTGCAGAGAGCAGAGGTTCGAGACTGGGGTGCAGAAGGATCGTTATAGAGAGAAGAGTTAGGAGACTGGGGTGCAGAAAAACTTTTAAAGAGAGCACAGTTTGGACACTTGGGTGTAGAAGGAATGTTAGGAAGAGCAGATGTTGGAGATTTGTTTGCAGAAGGACTGTTGCAGAAAGCAGAGGTTGGAGACTGAGGTGCAGAAGGACTGTTGCAGAGAGCAGAGGTTATAGAATAGGTTGCAGAAGGACTGTTACAGAGAGGAGACTTTGGAGACTGGGTTTCAGAAGGATCTTACAGAGAAAAGAGTTTGGAGACTCAGGTGCAGAAGGACTGTTACAGAGAGCGGAGGTTCGAGACTGAGGTGCAGAAGAGTCGTTACAGAGAGCAGAGGTTGGAGATTGGGGTGCAGACGGACTTATACAGAGAGCAATGGTTTGATACTGGGGTGCAGAAGGAATGTTTCAGAGAGCAGAGGTTGAAGACTGAGGTTCAGAAGGACTGTTGCTGAGAGTAGCGGTTGGAGATTGGCGTGCAGAAGGACTGTTACAGAGAGCAGAGGTTTTAGACTGCAATGTAGAAGGACTGTTGCAGAGAGTAGAGTTTGGAAATTTGGGTCCAGAAAGAGTGTACCAGAGAGCAGAGGTTGGAGACTAAGGTGCAGAAGTACAGTTACACAGAGCACATTTTGGGGACTGGGGTGCAGAAAGACTGATACAGAAAGCAGAGTTTGGAGACTCGGGTGCAGAAGTACCCTTACGGAGAGCAGAGTTTGGAGAATGGAGTACAGATGGACTGTTACAGAGACTAGAGGTTGGAGACTGGGGTGGAGAATGACTGTTTCAGAGAGCAGATGTTGGAGACTGGGGTGCAAAAGAACTGTTGCAGAGAGTAGAGGATGGATACTGTGGTGCAGAAGGACTGTTGCAGAGAGCAGAGGTTGCATACTAAGTTGCAGAAGGACTGTTAGAGAGGGAAGAGTTTGGAGACGGTGGTGCAAAACGACTGATACAGAAAGCAGAGGATGGATACTGGGGTGCATAAGGACCCTTTCAGAGAACAGAGGTTGGAGACGGCGGTACAGAAGGACTGTTACAGAGAGCCGAGGTTGGAGACTGCGGTGCAGGAGGATCGTTTGGGCGATCAGAGTATGGAGACTGGGGTGTAGAAGGACTGTTGCATAGAGCAGAGGTTGGAGACTGGGGTGTAGAAGGACTGTTTAAAAGAGCAGATATTAGAGACTTGTGCACAGAAGGATTGTTTCATAGACTAGAGATTGGAGACTGAGGTACAGAAGGACTGTTACAGAGATCAGAGTTTGGAGACTGGGTTGCAGATGGAGGATTACAGAGAGCGCAGTTTTCAGACTGAGGTTAAGAATAACCGTTGCACAAATCAGATGTTGGAGACTGGGGTTCACAAGAACTGTTGCAGTGACCAGAGGTTTGAGACTGGGGTGCAGAAGGATCGTTGCAGAAAGCAGAAAATGGAGACTGAGGTGCAGAAGAATCGTTGCAGAGAGCAGAGTTACGAGACTGGGGTGCAGAAGGATCGTTACAGAGAGCAGAGTTTGGAGACTGGGTGCAGAGAGACTTTTACAGAGAGCACAGTTTCGAGACTGGAATGAAGAAGGAAAGTTGCAGAGAGCAGATGTTGAAGACTTGGGGTGCAGAAGGACTGTTGCAGAAAGCAGAATTTTTAGACTGAGGTGCAGAAGGACTGTTGCAGAGAGCAGAGGTTAAAGACAGAAGTGCAGAAGGACAGTTAAAGATAGCAGACGTTGGTGACTGTGTTTCAGAAGGATCTTACAGAGAAAAGAGTTTGGAGACTGCAGTGCAGAAGGACTGTTACAGAGAGTGGATGTTTGAGATTAGGGTGCAGAAGGATCATTACAGAGAGCAGAGTTTGGAGACTGGGGTGAAGACGGACTATTACAGAGAGCATAGGTTTGATACTGGGGTGCAGAAGTAAAGTTGCAAAGAGCAGAGGTTGGAGACTGGGGTTCAGAAGGACTGTTGCTGAAAGCAGAGGTTGGAGACTAGGGGGTAGAAGGACTGTTGCAGAAAACAGAGTTTGGAGACTGGGGTGCAGAAGGACCGTTGCGGAGAGCATAGTTTGGAGATAGGTTCCTGAAAAACTGTTACAGCGAGCAGGGATTGGAGACTGGTGTGCAGAAGGATCTTACAGAGAGAAGAGGTAGGAGACTGGGGTGCAGAAGGACTCTTTCAGAGAGTAGAGTTTGGAGACTGGTGTGCAGAAGGCCTCTTACAGAGAGCAGAGGTTGGAGGCTGCGATGCAGAAGGCCTTTTACACAGAGCAGAGGTTGGAGACTTGGGTGCAGAAGGACTGATACAGACAGCAGAGTTTGCAGACTGGGTTGTAGAAGGGTCTTACAGAGAGCAGAGGTAGGAGACAGGTACAGAAAGACTGTTACAGAGAGCAGAGGTTGGAGACTGGCGTGTAGAAGGACTGTTTAAGAGAGCAGAAGTAAGAGACTTGTGCACAGAAGGATTGTTGCATAGAGCAGAGATTGGAGACTGGGTTGTACAAGGACTGTTGCAGCGAGCAGAGGTTGGAGACTGGGGTGCAGAAGGATCGTTGCAGAGAGCAGAGGTTGGAGACTGGGGTGCAGATGGACTGCTACAGAGAGCAGAGGTTGGAAACTGGGGTGCAGAAGGCCTGTTACAGAGCAGAGTTGGAGACTGGGGTGCAGAACAATCTTACAGAGAGCAGAGTTTGGAGACTGATGTGCAGAAGGACCCTTGCAAATAACAGAGGTTTGAGACTGAGGTGCAGAAGGATAGTTACAGAGAAAAGAGTTTGGAGACTGGGGTGCAAAAAAACTTTTGCTGAGAGAAGAGGTTTTAGACTGGGGTGTAGAAGGACTGTAGCAGAGAGTAGAGGTTGGAGATTGGGGTCCAGAAGGACTGTTACAGAGAGCAGATTTTGGAGACTAAGGTGGAGAAGGACTGTTGCGGAGAGCAGATGCTGGAGACTGGGGTGCAAAAGAAAATTTGCAGAGATCAGAGGATGGAGACTGGCGTGCAGAGGATCCTTGGGGTGAGGAGAGTATGGAGAATGGGGTGTAGAAGGACTGTTACAGAGAGCAGAGTTTGAAGATTAGGGTTTAGAAGGACTTTTACTGAGAGCACAGGTTGGAGACTAGGGTGCAGAAGGACTTTTACAGAGAGCAGACTTTGGAGACTGGGGTGTAGAAGGATCATTGCAAAGAGCACAGTTTGGAGACTGGGGTTCAGAAAGATTGTTAGAGAGAGCAGAGTTTGGAGACTGTGGTGCAGATGGACTTTAACTGAGAGCACAGTTTGGAGATTGTGGTGCAGAATGTCTTTTACAGAGTGCACAGGTTAAAGTCTGAGGTGCAGAAAAAACTGTTGCAGAGAGCAAAGTTAGGAGACTGGGGTGCAGAAGGAGTGTTGCAGAGAGCAGATGTTGGAGACTGAGTTGCAGAGAATATTACAGAGAGCAGAAGTTGGAGACTGGGGTACAGAGGATTGTTACACAGTGCAGAGTTTGGGAGACTGGGGTGCAGAAGAACTGATACATAAAGCAGAGTTCGAGACTTGGCTGCAGACGGCGCCCCTTAACAGAGAGCAGAGGTTGGAGACTGGGGTGGAGATTGACTGTTACAGAGAGCAGAGGATGGAGACTGGGGTGCAGAAGGACTCTTGCAGAGAGCAGAGTTTAAAGACTGGTTGCAGAAAGACTGTTTCAGAGAGCAGAGGTTGCAGAGTGAGGTGCAGTATGACGGTTACAGAGAGCAGAGTTTGGGAGACTGTGGTGCAGAAGGACTGACATAGAAAATAGAGGTGGGAGACTGGGTTGAAAAGGTCCCTTACAGAGAACAGAGGTTGGGTACTGCAGTACAGAAGGACTCTTGTAGAAAAGAAGGTTGGAGACTGGGGTTAAGTGGTACCAATGCAGAGAGCAAAGGTTGGAGACTGGGGTGCAGAAGGAATGTTACAGAGAGCACAGGTTGGAGACTGAGTTGCAGAAGGACTGTTACAGATAGTAGAGGGTGGAAATTGGGGTGTAGAAGGACCGCTACAGACAGCAGAGTTTGGAGACTGCCGTACAGAAGGACTGTTATACAGAGCAGATCTCGGAGACTAAAGAGCAGCAGGACTGTTGCAGAGGACAGAAGTTGGAGACTGGGGTGGAGAAGAAATGTTACAGAGAGCAGAGTTTGGAAACTGGAGTGCAGAAGGATCTTACAGAGAGCAGAGTCTGGAGACTGTGGTGCAAAGGACTGTTGCACAGAGCAGATGGTGGAGACTAGGGTCCAGAAAGATCTTTGCAGAGAGCAGATTTTAGAGACTGAAGTGCAAATGGACTGTTACAAAAAGAAGAGTTTGGAGACTGAGGTGCAGAAGGACAGTTACAGAGAGCAGAGTTTGGAGACTGTTTTGCAGAAGGACCATTATAGAGAGCAGAGTTTGGAGACTGGGGTTCAAATGGATCTTACAGGAGCAGAGTTTGGAGACTGGGGTGCAAAAGGAACGTTGCTGAGAGCAGATGTTGGAGACTGAGATGGAGAAGTATCATTGCAGAGAGAACCGGTTGGAGACTGGAGTGCATAAGGATCTTACAGAGAGCAGAGGTTGGTGACGAGGGTGCAGAAGAACTGTTGCCGAGAAAAGAGGTTGGAGGCTGGGGTGGAGAAAAATCATTACAGAGAGAAGAGGTTGAAGACTGGGGTTCTGAAGGCCTGTTACAGAGAACAGATTCGAGTCTGGGTTGCAAAAATCCTGTTACAGAGAGCAGAGGTTGGAAACTATTCTGCAGAAAAACTGTTACAGAGAGCAGAGTTTGGAGACTGGGTAGCAGAAGGGTCTTACAGAGAGCAGAGGTAGTAGACTGAGGTGCAGAAGGATCGTTGCAGAGAGAGGAGTTTTTAGACTGAGTTGCTGAAGGACTGTTGCAGAGAGCAGATGTTGGAGACTGGTGTGCATAAGGACTGTTGCAGAGAGCAGAGGTTGGAGATTGGGGTGAAGAAGGATCGGTGCAGAGAGCAGAGGTTGGCGACTGGTGTGCAGGAGGATTGTTACAGAGAGCAGAGTTTGGAGACTGTGGTGCAGAAGGACTGTTGCAAAGGGCAGAAGTTGGAGACTGGGGTCCAGATGGATCGTTGCAGAGAGCAGACTTTAGTGACTGAGGTGCAGATGGACTGTTACAGAGAGCAGAGTTTGGAGACTGAGGTGCAGAAGGACAGTTACAGAGATCAGAGTTTAAAGACTGGTGTGCAGAAGGACTGTTACAGAGAGCAGAGTTTGGAGACTGGGGTTCAGATCTATCTTCCAGAGAGCAAAGTTAAGAGACTGGAGTGCAAAAGGACTGTTGCAGAGAGCATGTGTTGGAGACTGTGATGGACAAGGATCGTTGCAGAGAGAAGAGGTTGAAGATCTGAGTGCTTAAGGATCTTACAGAGAGCAGAGTTTGGTGACTAGGGTGCAGGACTGTTGCTGAGAGCAGAGGATGGAGACTGGGGTGGAGAACAATCATTGCAGAGAAAAGTGGTTGGAGACTGGGGTTCTGAAGGCCTGTTACAGAGAGCAGAGGTTGGAGACTGGGTTGTAAAATTTCTGTTACAGAGAGCAGAGGTTGGAAACTATTCTGCAGAAGGACTGGTACAGAGATCAGAGTTTGGAGACTGGGTTGCAGAAGGGTCTTACAGAGAGCAGAGGTAGTAGACTGAGGTAAAGAAGGATCCTTGCAGAGAGAAGAGTTTTTAGACTGAGTTGCTGAAGGACTGTTGAAGAGAGCAGATGTTGGAGACTGGTGTGCAGAAGGACTATTGCAGAGAGCAGAGGTTTGAGACTGGGGTGAAGAAAGATCGGTGCAGAGAGCAGAGGTTGGAGACTGGTGTGCAGAAGGACTGTTACAGCGAGCAGAGTTTGAAGACTGGGTTGGAGAAGGATCCTACAGAGAGCAGAGGTTAAAGAATCAGGTGCAGCAAGACTGTTACAGAGAATACATGTTGGAGACTGAGGTGCAGAAGTAACGTTGCAGAGTACAGAGTTTGGAGACTGAGGTGCAGAAGGATTGTTACAGAGAGCAGAGGTTGGAGACTGGGGTGCAGAAGGAATGTTGCAGATAGCGGACTTTGGAGATTGGGGTGCAGAAGGACTGTAATAGAGACCAGAGTTTGGAGACTAAGATGCAGAAATACTGATACAGAAAGCAGAGATTGGGGTCTGGGGTGCAGAAATACCATTACAGAGAGCAGAGGATGGATTCTGCAGTACAGGAGGACTGTTACAGAGGGCAGAGTTTGGAGACTGGGGTGGAGAAGGACTGTAAAAGAGAGCTGATGTTGGTAACTAGGGTGCCGAAGGACTGTTGCAGAAAGCAGAGTTTGGAGAATGGGTTGCAGAAGAACTGTTGCGGAGAGCAGAGGTTGAAGACTGGGGTGCAGAAGGACTGTTACAGAGAGCAGAGGTTGGAGAGAGTGGTGCAGAAGGATCTTACAGAGAGCAGAATTTGGAGACTGAGGTTCAGAAGGACTGTTGTAGAGATCAGAGGTCGGAGACTGGGGTGCAGTAGGATCATTGCAGAGAGCAGAGGTTAAAGAATGGGGTGCAGAAGGATCGTTGCATAGAGCAGAGGCTAGAGATTTGCCTGCAGAAGGCCTGTTACAGAGAGGAGAGGTTAGAGACTGGGGTGCAGAAGGACTTGTAAGGAGAGCAGATTTTGAAGACTGGGTTTCTGAAGGATCTTACAGATAGCAGAGGTTGGAGACTAAAGTGCTGGTGGACTGTTAGAGAGAGCATTGGTTAAAGACTGGGGTGCAGAAGGAACGTGGAGAGCAGAGGTTTCAGACTGAGGTGCAGAAGGACTGTAACAGAAAGCAGAGGTTGTAAATTGGAGTGCAGAAGGACCGTTACAGGGAGCAGAGGTTGGAGACTACGATATAGAAGGACTGTTACAGAGAGCAGAGGTGGGATACTTGGGTTCAGAAGGACTGTTACAGAAAGCACAGGTTGGAGACTGAGGTGAAGAAGGATGGACACAGAGAGCAGAGGTTTGAGACTGGGGTTCAAAAGGACTGATACAGAAAGCAGACGTTGGAGACTGGGGTGCAGAAGGACCGTTACAGAGAGCAGAGTTTGGTGAATGCGATACAGAAGGACTGTTACAAAGAGCAGATAGTAGAGACTGGGGAGCAGAAGGACTGTTGCAGAGGACAGATTTTGGAGACTGGGTTGCTTCAGGACCCTTGCAGAAAGCCAAGGTTGGCGACTAGGGTAGAGAAGGAATGTTTAAAAAGAACAGAGTTGGGAAACTGGAGTGCAGAAAGTTCTTACAGAGAGCAGAGTTTGGAGACTGGGGTGCACAAGGACTGTTGCAGAGAGCAGAGGATGGGAGACTGGGGCTGCAGAGAATGTTGCAGAGAGCAGATGTTAGAGACTGCAATGCAGAGACTGCATTAGAAAGAGCATAAGTTGGAAACTGGGGTGCAGAAGTACTGTTGCAGAGAGTAGAGTTGGAGACTGAGGTGCAAAATTTTGTTACATAGAGCAGAGGTTAAACACTGGGTGCAGAAGGATCGTTGCAATAAGCAGAGCTTGAAGTCAGGGGTACAGAAGGATCTTACAGAGAGTAGAAGTTGGAGACTGAGTTGTGTAGAAGGACTGTTTCAGAGATCAGAGGTTGGAGACTGGGGGTGCAGTAGGATCATTGCAGAGAGCAGAGATAGGAGACTGGGGTGTAGAAGGATCATTGCAGAGAGCAGAGGTTGAAGACTAAGGTGCAGAATGCCTGCTACAGAAAGCAGAGTTTGGAGACTGAGTTCCAGAAGGATCTTACAGAGAGCAGAGGTTGAAGACTTAGGTGCAGGTGACTGTTACAGAGAGCAGTGCTTGGAGACTGGGGTGCAGAAGGATCGTGCAGAGAGCAGAGGTGTCAGACTGAGGTGCAGATAGACTGTTACAGAGAGCAGACTTTGGAGACTGAGGTGCAGAAGGATAGATACAGAGAGCAGAGGGTTGTGACTGGGTTTTAGAAGGATCCTTCAGAGAGCAGAGTTTGGAGACTGGGGTGCAGAAGGCACTGTTGCAGGGAGCAGAGGTTGGAGACTGGGGTGCAGAAGGACTGTTGCAGGGAGCAGAGGTTGGAGACTGGGTGAAAGAAGGACTGTTGCAGAGAGCAGAGGTTGGAGACTGAGGTGCAAAATCCTGTTACATAGAGTAGAGTTTGGACACTGGGGGTGCAGAAGGATCGTTGAAATAAGCCGAGCTTGAGACAGGGGTGCAGAAAGATCATACAGAGAGCAGAAGTTGGAGACTGAGTTGCAGAAGGACTGTTGCAGAGATCAGAGGTTGGAGACTGGGGTGCAGTACTATCATTGCAGAGAGCAGAGTTTTGAAGACTGGGGTGCACAAGGATCGTTGCAGAGAGCAGAGGTTGGAGACTGGGGTGCAGAAGGCCTGCTACAGAGAGCAGAGTTTTGAGACTGGCGTGCAGAAGGCCTGTTACAGAGAGGAGAGGTTGGAGACTGGGGTGCAGAAGGACTGTTATAGAGAGCAGAGTTTTGAGATTGAGTTCCTGAAGGATCTTACAGAGAACAGAGTTTGGAGACTGAGGTACAGGTGACTTTTACAGAGAGCAGTGTTGGAAACTGGGGTGCAAAAGTTTCGTGCAGAGAGAAGATGTGTCAGATTGAGGTTGCGGATGGACTGTTACAGAGAGCAGATTTTGGAGACTGGTGTGTAGAAGGACTGTTACAAGAGAGCAGAGTTTGGAGACTGAGGTGCAGAAGGACTGTTACAGAAAGAAGTGGTTGGAAATTGGGGTGCAAAAAAACCGTAATAAAGACCAGAGTTTGAGACTGCGGTATAAAAACTGTAACAGAGAGCAGAGGTTGGAGACTGAGGTGCAGAAGTATAGATACAGAGAGCAGAGGTTTGAGACTGAGGTTCAGAAGGACTGATAAATAAAGCAGAGTTTGGAGACTGGGGTGCAGAGAAAACCGGTCCGGAGAGCAGATGTTGGAGACATGGGAGCAGAAGGACTGTTGCAGAGGACAGAGGTGGAGGACTGGGGTGTTTCAGGACATTTGCAAAAAGCAGAGGTTAAAGAATGGGGTGGAGAAGGAATGTTACAGAGAGCAGAGTTTGGATACTGGAGTACACAAGGATCTTACAGAGAAAGGAGGTTGGATACAAAAGAATATAAAGACCAAAACCCAACGGAGAGATTGATAGAGAGAGATCATAGAGAGATAGTATTAGAGCAGAGGTTTGTGACTGGGTTTTAGAAGGATCCTTCAGAGAGCAGAGTTTGGATACTGGGCTGCAGAAGGACTGTGAAGAGAGCAGAGTTTGGAGACTGGGGTGTAGAAAGAATCTTAGAGAGAGGAGATTTTAGAGACTGGGGCTGCAGAAGGATCGTTGTAGAGAGCAGAGGTTGGATACTGAGGTGCAGAAAGACTCTTAGAGAGAGGAGATTTTAGAGACTGGGGTGCAGAAGGACTGATACAGAAAGCAGAGATTGGAGTCTGGGCTGCAGAAAGACGTTTACAGAGAGCAGAGTTTGAAGACTGCAGTATAAAAGGACTGTTGCAGATAGCAGAGTTTGGAGACTGAGGTGCAGAAGGATAGATACAGAGTACAGAGGTTGGAGACTGGGGTTCAGAAAAACTGATACAGAAAGCAGAGTTGGAGATAGGGGTGTAGAAGGACTGTTACAGAGATTAGAGTTTGGAGACTCAGGTGCAGAAGGACTGTTACAAGAAGCAGAGTTGTGAAATTGGGGTGCAGAAGGACTTTTACAGAGAGCAGATGTTGAAGAATGGGATGGAGTAGAATCATTGTAGAGAGAAGAGGTTGGAGACTGTTGTGCAGAAGGACTGTTACAGAGTGCAGAGATTAAAAACTTGGTTTCAAAAAGATCTTACAGAGAGCAAGTTGGGATACTGAGGTGTAGAAGGACTGTTAGAGAGAGCAGAGGTATGAGATTTAGGTGCAGAAGGACTGTTACAGAGAGCAAAGTTTGGATACATGGGTGCAGAAGCATCTTAAACAGAGCAGAATTTTGAGACTGAGGTGCAAAAGGACTGTTGCAGAGATCAGAGGTTGGAGAGTGGGGTGCAGTTGGATCATTGCAGAGAGCTGATGTTGGAGACTGAGGTGCAGAAGGATCGTTGCAGAGAGCAGATTTTGGAGACTGGCGTGCAGAAGGCCTGCTACAGAGAGAAGAGTTTGGAGACTGGCTTGCAGAAGGCCTGTTACAGAGAGGAGAGGTTGGAGACTGAGGTGCAGGTGGACTGTTACAGAGAGCAGTGTTTGGAGACTGGGGTTCAGAAGGATTGTGCAGAGAGCAGAGGTTTGAGATTGAGGTGCAGGTGGACTGTTACAGAGAGCAGAGGTTGGAGACTGAGGTGTAGAAGGACTGTTACAGAGAGAAGAGTTTGGAGACTCAGGTGCAGAAGGACTGTTACAGAAAGCAGAGTTTCAAAACTGGGCTGCATAAGGACAATTATAGAGAGTAGAGTTTGAAGACTGCGGTATAGGTCTGTTACCGAGAGCAGAGGTTGGAGACTGAGGTGCAGAAGGACTGTTACAGAGAGCAGAGTTTGGAGACTAGGGTGCTGAAAGACTGTTACAAAGAGCAGAGTTTGGAGACTGGGGTTCAGATGGATCTTACAGAGAGCAGAGTTTGGAGATTGGGGTGCAAAGGACTGTTGCAGAGAGCAGAATCTGGAGACTGGGGTATAGAAGAATCGTTGCAGAGAGAAGAGATTGAACACTGGGGTGCAGAAGGCCTGTTACAGAGAGCAGTGTTTGGAGACTGTTGTGTAGAAGAACTGTTACAGTGTGCAGAGTTTAAAGACTGGGTTGCAGAAGGATCTTACAGAGAGCAGAGTTTGGAGACTGGGGTGCAGAAGGACTGTTACAGAGAGCAGAGGTAGGAGACTGGGATGCAGAACGCTTGTTGCAGAGAGCAAAGTGTTCAGACTGAGGTACAGAAGAACGGTTGCAGAGAGCAGATGTTGGAGACTGGAGTGCAGAGAGACTGTCGCTGAGAGCAGATGTCGGAGACTGGGGTGCAGAAGGACTGGTAAAGAAAGCAGAGGATGGAGACTGGGGAGCAGAACGACCCTTACAGAGAGCAGACTTCGGAAACTGCAATACAGGAGGACTGTTACAGAGAGAAGATGTTGGAGCCTGGGGTGGAGAAGAAGTGTTTCAGAGTGCAGATGTTGGATACTGGTGTGCAGAAGAACTGTTGCAGAGAGCAGAGTTTGGAGACTGTGGTGCAGAAGGACTGTTACAGAGAGCAGAGGTAGGAGACTGGGATGCAGAACGCTTGTTGCAGAGAGCAGAGTGTTCAGACTGAGGTACAGAAGAACTGTTGCAGAGAGCAGATGTTGGAGACTGGAGTGCAGAGAGACTGTCGCTGAGAGCAGATGTCGGAGACTGGGGTGCAGAAGGACTGATAAAGAAAGCAGAGGTTGGAGACTGGGGTGCAGAACGACCCTTACAGAGAGCAGACTTCAGAAACTGCAATACAGGAGGACTGTTATAGAGAGAAGATGTTGGAGCCTGGGGTGGAGAAGAAGTGTTTCAGAGTGCAGATGTTGGATACTGGTGTGCAGAAGAACTGTTGCAGAGAGCAGAGTTTGGAGACTGTGGTGCAGAAGAACTGTAGCAGAGAGCAGAGGTTGGAGACTGAGGTGCAGAAAGAATGTTACAGAGAGCAAATTTTGCAGACTGGGGTGCAGAATTACTGATACAGAAAGCAGAGGTTGAGTCTGGGGTGCAGAAGGACCGTTACAGAGAGCAGAAGTTGGAGACTGTGGTTCAGAAGGACTGTTGCAGAAAGCAGAGGTTAGAGAATGGGGTGCAGAAGAACTGTTACAAAGAGCAGAGGTTAGAGAATGGGGTGCAGAATTAAGGTTACAGAGTTCAGAGGTTGGAGACAGAGGTGCAGAAGGACTGTTACAGAGAGCAGAGTTTGGAAACCGTGTTGCACAAGGACTGATACAGAAAGCAGAGGTTTGAGACTCTGGTGCAGAAGGACCGTTACAGAGAGCAGAGGTTGGAGACTGCATTATAGAAGGACTGTTACAGAGAGCAGAGGTTTGAGACTGGTGTGCAGAAGGACTGTTGCAGAAAGCACAGGTTGGAGACTGAGTGCAGAAAGATAGATACAGAGAGCAGAGGTTGGAGACTGGGATACAGAAGGACTGATTCAAAAATCAGAGGTTGGAGACTGGGTTGCAGAAGGACCCTTACAGAGAGCAGAGTTTGGAGACTGCGGTACATAAGGACTGTTACAGAGAGAAGACATTGGAGACTGTTGTGCAGGAGGAATGTTACAGAGAGCAGAGGTTGGAGACTGGGGAGTAGAAGGACTTTTGCAGAGAACAGAGGTTGGAGACTGGGTTGCAGCAAGACTGTTACAGAGAGCAGATGTTGGAGACTGGGGTGCAAAAGGATTGTTGCCGACAGCACAGTTTCCAGACTGGGGTGCAGAAGGACCGTTACAGAGAGCAGAGTTTGGAGACTGCAATACAGGAGGACTGTAGCAGAGAGAAGAGGTCTAAGACTGGAGTGGAGAAGAACTGTTTCAGAGTGCAGATTTTGGAGATTGGGGTTCAGAAGAACTGTTGCATAGAGCAGTGTTTGGTGACTGTGGTGCAGAAGAACTGTCACAGATCACAGAAGTTGGAGACTGAGTTGCAGAAAGAATGTTACAGAGAGCAAAGTTTGGAGACTGGGGTGCAGAATTACTAATAAAAATGCAGATGTTGAAGACTGGGGTGCAGAAGGACCGTTACAGAGAGCAGAGGTGGGAAGCTGCAGTACAGAAGGACTGTTACATAGAGCAGAGTTTGGAGACTAGGGTACAGAAGGACTGTTGAAGAGAGCAGATGTTGTAGACTGTGGTTCAGAAGAACTGTAGTAGAGAGCAAAGGTTAGAGAATGGGGTGCAGAAGTAAGGTTGCAGAGAGCAGAGGTTGGAAACAGTGGTGCAGAAGAAATGATTTAGAAAGCAGAGGTTTGAGACTGGGGTGCAGAAGGACTGTTACAGAGAGCAGAGGTTGAAGACTGCGGTACAGATTGACTGTTACAGAGAGCAGATGTTGAAGACTGGGGAGCAGAAGAACTGTTGCAGAGAAAAGAGTTTGAAGACTGGGGTGTAGCAGGACCGGTGCAGAATCCAGAGGTTGTAGACTATGGTGGAAAACGAATGTTACAGAGAGCAGAGTTGGAAAACTGGGATGCAGAAGGATTTTACAGAGAGTTTGGAGACAGGGGTGCAGAAGGACTGTTGAGGAGAGCAGAGGTTGGAGACTGAGGTGCAAAAAGACTGTTACAGAAAGTAGAGTTTGGAGATTGGGGTGCACAAGGCTTTCTACAGACAGCAGAGGTTGGAATCTGGGGTCCAGAAATACTGTCACAGAGAGCAGAGTTTTTAGACAAGGTTGCAAAAGGATCTTAGAGAGAACAGACATTGTAGACCTAGGTGCAGCAGGAATGTTACAGAGAGCAGAGGTTGGAGACTGGGGTTCAGAAGGCATGTTATGGAGAGGAAAGTTGGGAAAAGGGGTGCAGAAGGACTGTTAGAGAGGGCAGTGTTGGGAGACTGGGTTGCATAAGGATCATACAGAGAGCAGAGGTTGGAGTCTGGAGTGCAGAAGGATTTTTGCAGAGAGCAAAATTCTCAGACTGACGTGAAGAAGGACTGTTGCAGAGAGCAGAAGTTGGAGAATGGGGTGCAGGAGGACTGCTACAGAGAGCAGAGTTTGGAGACTGTGGTGCAGAAGGCCTGTTACAGAGAGTAGAGTTTTGAGACTAAGGTGCAAAAGGTTTATTACAGAGCGCAGAGTTTGGAGACTGGGTTGTAGAAGGATCTTACAGAGAGCAGAGGTTTGAGACTGAGGTGCAGAAGGACTGTTGCAGAGAGCAGATGTTGGAGACTGCAGTACAGAAGGACTGTTTCAGAGAGCAGAGGTGGGAGACTAGGGTACACAAGGACTTTTTCAGAGAGCAGATGTTGGAGACTGTTGTGCAGAATTACTGTTGCAGAGAGCAGAAGTTGGAGAATGGGGTGCAGAAATACTTTTGCAGAGAGCAGAGGTTGGAGACTGTGGTACAGAAGGACTATTACAGAGAGCAGAATTTGGAGACTGGGGAGCAGAAGGACTGTTACAGAAAGAAGTTGTTGGAAATTGGGGTGCAAAAGGACCGTAAGAAAGACCAGAGTTTGGAGACTGCGGTATAGAAAAACTGTAAGAGAGAGCAGAGGTTGGAGACTGAGGTGCAGAAGGATAGATACAGAGAGCAGAGGTTGGAGACTGCGGTACAGAAGGACTGTTACAGAGAGCAGATGTTGGACACTGGGGAGCAGAAGGACTGCTGCAGAGGACAGAGGTTGGAGACTGAGGTGTTTCAGGACATTTGCAAAAAGCAGAGGTTAAAGAATGAGGTGGAGAAGGAATGTTACAGAGAGCAGAGTTTGGATACTGGAGTACAGAAGGACCTTACAGAGAGCAGAGGTTGGATACTTCGGTGCAGAAGGACTGTTGAAGAGTGCAGAGGTTGGAGACTGGGGTGGAGAAGGACTGTTGCAGAGAGCAGAGGTTGGAGACTGGGGTGCAGAAGGACTGTTGCAGAGAGCAGAGTTTGGAGACTGGAGTGCAGAAGCACTGTTGCGGAGAGCAGAGGTTGGAGACTGACGTGCAGAAGTCTTGTTCCATGGAACAGAGTTTGGAGACTGAGGGGCAGAAGGATTGTTACAGGGAGCAGAGTTTGCAGACTGGGGTGCAGAAGGACTGTTGCAGAGAGAAGAGATTGGAGACTGGGTTGCAGAAGGACTGATGCAGAGAGTAGATTTTGGAGACTGGGATGCAGAAGACCTGCTATTGAGAGCAGAGTTTGGAGACTAAGGTGCAGAAACACTGTTACAGAAACTAGATGTAGGAAATTTGGGTGCATAAGAACGGTTACAGAGACCAGAGTTTGGAGACTGCGGTATAGAAAAACTGTTACAGAGCGCGGAGATTGGAGACTGGGGTGCAAAAGGACTGTTGCAGAGAGCAGAGGTTGGAGACTTGGGTCTAGAAGGATCGTTGCAGAGAGCAGAGTTTGGAGACTGGGGTGAAGAAAGACTGTTGCAGAGAGCAGAGGTTGGAAACTAGGGTGTAGAAAGACTGTTGCAAAAAGCAGATGTTGGAGACTGGAGTGCAGACGAACTGTTGCAAGGAGCAGAGGTTTGACACTGCGGTGCTGAAGGATCGTTGCAGAGAGAAGGGGTAGGAGACTGTGATGCAGAAGGCCTGTTACAGAGAGCAGAGTTTGGAGACTGCAGTAGAGAAGGACTGTTACAGAGAGCAGAGGTTGGATACTGGGGTTTAGATGGACTGTTAGAGAGGACAAAGTTTGGAGATTGGGGTGCCCAGGACCCTCACAGAAATCAGAGGTTAGAGACTGCGATGGAGAAGGAATGTTAGAGAGAGCAGATGTTGTAAACTGGAGTGCAGAAAGATCTTACAGAGAGCAGAGGTTGGAGACTGTAGTGCAAAAGGACTGTTGCAGAGAGTAGAGTTTGGAGACTAGGGTCCAGAGGATCGTTCCAGAGAGCAGAGTTTGGAGACTGGGGTGCAGAAACACTGTTGCAGAGAGCAGAGGTTGGATACTGGGGTGCAGAAGGATTGTTGCAGAGAGCAGAGGTTGGAGACTGGAGTGCAGAAGGACTGTTGCAGAGAGCAGAGATTGGAGACTGAGGTGCAGAAAGACTCTTAGAAAGAGCAGAAGTTGGATACTGGGGTGCAGAAGGACTGATACAGAAAGCAGAGGTTGGAGTCCGGGGTGCAGAAAGACCGTTACAGGGAGCAGAGGTTGGAGACTTCAGTACAGAAGGACTTTTGCAGAGAGCAGTGTTTGGAGACTGGGGTGCAGAAGGACTGTTACATGGAGCAGAGGTTGGAGACTGTGGTGCAGATGGATCATTGCAAGGAGGAGACTTGGAGATAGGGGTGAAGAAGAATGTTACAGAGAGTAGAAATTTGAGACTGAGGTGCAGAAGGACTGTTGCAAAGATGAGAGGTTAAAGACTGGGGTGCAGTAGGATAATTGCTGAGAGCAGAGGTTGGAGACTGGGGTGCAGAAGGCCTGCTACATAGAGCAGAGTTTGGAGACTTGCATGCAGAAGGCCTATTACAGAGAGGAGATATTGGAAACTCGGGTGCAGAAGTACTGTTATAGAGAGCAGAGTTTGGAGACTGGGTTGCTGAAGGATCTTAAAGAGAGCAGAGTTTTGCGACTTAGGTGCAGAAGGACTGTTACAGAGAGCAGAGGTTGGAGACTGAGTTGTAGAAGGACTGTTACACAGAGCAGAGTTTGGAGACTCAGGTGCAGAAGGACTGTTACAGGAAGCAGAGTTTGGAAATTGGGGTGCAGAAGGACCGTTACAGAGAGCAGAGGTTGGAGACTGCGGTATTGAACTGTTACCGAGAGCAGAGGTTGGAGACTGGGGTGCAGAAAGACTCTTACATAGAGCACAGGTTGGAGACTGAGGTGCAGAAGGATAGATACAGAGAACAGAGGTTGGAGACTAGGGTTTAGACAGACTGATACAGAAAGCAGAGGTTGGAGACTGGGGTGTAGATGGACCGTTAAAAACAGCAGAGTTTGGAGACTGCGGTACAGAAGGACTGTTATAGAGAGCAGATCTTGGAAACTGGAGAGCAGAAGGACTGTTGCAGAGGACAGAGGTTGGAGACTCGGATGGGGAAGGAATGTTACAGAGAACAGAGCTTGGAAACTGGAGTGCAGAAGGATCTTACAAAGAGAAGAGGTTTGAGACTGTGTTGCAGAAGGACTGTTGCAGAGAGCAGACGTTGGAGACTGGGGTCCAGAAAGATCGTTGCAGAGAGCAGAGTTTTGAGACTGGGGTGCAGAAGGACTGTTCCAGAGAGCAGATATTGAAGACTGGGGTGTGGAAGGACTGTTACACACAACAGAGATTGAAGACTGAGGTGCAGAAGGACTATTACATAGAGCAGAGTTTGGCGACTGGGGTGCTGAAAGACTGTTACAGAGAGCAGAGTTTGGAGACTGGGGTTTAGATGGATCTTACAGAGAGCAGAGTTTGGAGATTGGGGTGCAAAGGACTGCTGCAGAGAGCAGAATCTGGAGACTGGGGTGGAGAAGAATCGTTGCAGAGAGAAGAGATTGAACACTGGGGTGCAGAAGGTCTGTTACAGAGAACAGTGTTTGGAGACTGTTGTGCAGTAAGACTGTTACAGAGTGCAGAGTTTAAAGACTGGGTTTCAGAAGGATCTTACAGAGAGCAGAGTTTGGAGATTGAGGTGCAGAAGGACTGTTACAGAGAGCAGAGGTAGGAGACTGGGATGCAGAACGGTTGTTGCAGAGAGCAGAGTGTTCAGACTGAGGTACAGAAGAACTGTTGCAGAGTGCAGATTTTGAAGACTGGAGTGCAGAAAGACTGTTGCAGAGAGCAGATGTTGGAGATTGGGGTGCAGAAGGACTGTTGCAGAGAGAAGAGGTTGGAGACTGAGGTGCAGAAAAAATTTGACAGAGAGCAAAGGTTGGAGACTGGGGTGCAGAATTACTGATACAGAAAGCAGAGGTTGAGACTGGGGTGCAGAACAACCGTTACAGAGAGCAGAGGTTGGAGGCTGTAGTACAGAAGGACTGTTGCAGAGAGCATAGGTTAGAGAATGGGGTGCAAAACTAAGGTTGCAGAGTTCAGAGGTTGGAGACAAAGGTGCAGAAGGACTGTTACACAAAGCAGAGGTTTGAATCCGTGGTTCAGAAGGACTTATACAGAAAGCAGAGGTTTGAGACTGGGGTGCAGAAGGACATTTAGAGAGAGAAGAGGTTGGAGACTGAGGTACAGAAGGACTGTTACAGAGAGCAGAGTTTTGAGACTGAAAAGTAGAAGGACTGTTGCAGAGAACAAATGTTGTAGACTGGGTTGCAGCAGGACCGTTGAGGAAAGCAGAGGTTGTAGACTGGGTTGGAGAAGAATGTTACAGAGAGCAGAGTTTGGAAACTGGGGTGCAGAAGGACCTTACAGAGAACAGAGGTTGAAGACTGGGGTGCAGAAGGAGTGTTAAGGAGAGGAGACGTTGGAGACTGGGGTGCAGAAGGACTGTTGCAAGGAGCAGATGTTGGAGACTGGAGTGCATAAGGATCGTTGCAGAGAGCAGAGGTTGGAGACAGGGGTGCAGAAGCACGGTTGAAGAGAGCAGAGGTTGGAGACTGAGGTGCAGAAAAACAGTTACATAGAGCAGAGGTGGAGTCTTGGGTT
This sequence comes from Ictidomys tridecemlineatus, assembly GCF_052094955.1. NCBI lineage: Eukaryota > Metazoa > Chordata > Mammalia > Rodentia > Sciuridae > Ictidomys > Ictidomys tridecemlineatus. Next base: position 118,604 of record NW_027526097.1, read on the forward strand.
CAGAAGGATCGTTGAAGAGAGCAGAAGTTGGAGACTGAGTTGCAGAAGAATCATTGAAGAGAGCAGAGGTGGAGACTGGGCTGCAGATGGATCGTTACAGAGAGAAGAGGTGGAAGACTGGAGTGCAGAAGGACTGTTACAGAGAGCACAGGTTGGAGACTGAGGTGCAGAAGAAATGTTACAGAAAGAAGAGTTTGGAGACTGGGGTGCAGAAGGACTGTTTTAGAGAGCAGAGATTGGAGACTGAGATGCAGAAGGATTGTTATACAGAGCAATCATTGGAAACTGGGGTGAAGAATTATGATACAGAAAGCAGAGGTGTGAGACTAGGGTGCAGTAGGACCAATACAGAGAGCAAAGGTTGCAGACTGGTGTGCAGAAAGACTGTTTCAGAGAGCAGAGTTTGGAGACTGGGGTGCATAAGGCCTGCTACAGAGAGCAGATTTGGAGACTGGGTTGCAGAAAGACTGTCATAGAGAGCAGAGTTTTTAGGCTGGGTTGAAGAAGGATCTTACAGAGAGCAGTGGTTGGTGACTGTGGTGCAGGAAGAATATTATAGAGAGCAGTGATTAGAGACTGGGGTGCAGAAGGATTGTGCAGAGAGCAGAGGTTTCAGACTGAGGTGCAGAAGGACTGTAACAGAGAGAAGAGGCTGGAGACTGAGTTACAGTAGGACTGTTACAGAGAAACAAGTTTGGTGACTGAGGTGCAGAAAAACTGTTACAGAAACAGGCGTTGGAACTTGGGGTACAGATTACAGAGTTTGGAGACTGGGTTGAAGAAGGATCTAATAGAGAGCAGATGTTGGGGACCCAGGTGCAGAAGGACTGTTTCAGAGAGTAGAGGTTGAAGACTGAGGTGCAAAAAGATCGTAGGAGAGAAAAGCGTTTTAAGACTGAGGTGCAGAAGCACTGTTGCAGAGACCACAGTTTGGAGACTGGGGCGCCGATGGACTGTTACAGAGAGCAGTGGTTGCATACTGGGGTGCAGAATTCTTGTTATAGTGAACAGACTTTGGAGACTGGAGTGCAGAAGGCCTGTTACGGAGAGGAGAGTTGGGAGAAGAGGTGCAGAAGGACAGTTAGAGAGGGCAGAGTTGGGAGACTGGGTTGCACAAGGAACTTACAGAGAGCAGATGTTGGAGACTTAGGTGTAGAATGATTGTTGCAGAGAGAAGAGTTTGGAGACTGGGGTTCAGAAGGCCTGTTACATAGAGCTGGATTTGGAGACTGGGGTGTAGAAGGCCTGTTAAATAGAGCAGAGGTTGAAGACTGGGGTGCAGAAGGACTGTTATAGAAAGCAAAGATAGGAGACTGGGTGGCAGAAGTGTCTTACAGGGAGCATAGTTTGGAGACTGAGGTGCAGGAGGACTATTACAGAGAGAAGTGGTTGGAGACTGGGGTTCAGAGGGATCGTGTAGAGAGAAGAGGGTTCAGACTGAGGTGTAGATCGACTGTTACAGAGAGCATAGTTTGGAGACTGAGGTGCAGAAGTACTGTTAGAGAGAGCAGATGTTGAAGTCTGGGGTGCAGAAGGATTGTCGCAGAAAGCAAAATTTTCAGACAGAGGTGCAGAAGGACTTTTGCAGAGAGCAGTTGTTGGAGACTGGGGTGCACAAGGTTCGTTGCAGAGAGCAGAAGTTGGAGACTGCAGTACAGAAAGACTGTTGCAGAGAGCAGAGGTTGGAGACTAGGGTACAAAAGGACTTTTTCAGAGAGCAGATGTTGAATACTGTTGTTCAGAAGGACTGTTGAAGAGAGCAGAAGTTGGGAATGTGTTGCAGAAGGACTTTTGCAGAGAGCAGAGGTTGGAGACTGAGGTTCAGATGGACGGACAAAGAAAGCAGTGGTTGGAGACTGGCATGCAAAAGGACCTTTACAGAGAGCAGAGTTTGGAGACTGCGGTACAGAAGAACTGTTAGAGAGAGCAGAGTTTGGAGACTGGGGAGCATAAGGAGTGTTGCATAGTACAGACGTTGGAGACTGGGGTGCAGCGGACCGTTGCAGAAAGCAGAGGTTGGAGACTGGCGTGGAGAAGGGAATATTTACAGAGAGCAGAGTTTGAACTGGGGTCAGAAGGATCTTTCAGATGAACAGAGGTTCGAGACTGGGGTGCAGAAGGATCGTTGCAGAGAGAAGAGTTTGGACACGGGAGTTTAGAAGGACTGTTTAGAGAGCAGATTTTGGAGACTGAAGTGCAGGAAGGACTGTTTAGAGAGCAGATGTTGGAGACTGGGGTGCAGACGGACTCTTGCAGAGAGCAGAGGTTGAAGACTGAGGTGGAGAAGGACTGTTAACAGAACAGAGTTTGGAGTCTGGGGTGCTGAAGGACTGTTGCAGAGAGCAGAGTTTTATAAGCCTGAGGTACCGAAGAATCATTGCAGAGAGCAGAGGTGGAGACTTGGCTGCAGAAGGACTGTTACACACAGCACACGTTGCAGATTGGGGTGCAGAAGGAATTTTGCAGACAGAAGAGGTTGGAGACTGGGGCGCATAAGGACTGTTGCAGATAGCAGAGTTTGGATATGAGGTGCAGAAGGACTGTTACAGAGAGCAGAGGTTGTAGACTGGGGTGTAGAAGGACTGATACAGAAAGCAGAGGTTGGAGACTGGGGTGCAGAAAGACCGCTACAGAGAGAAGAGTTTGAAGACTGCGGTACAGAAAGACTGTTACAGAGAGTAGAGTGTGGCGACTGGGGTGCAGAAGGGAGTGTTGCAAAGAACAGAGTTTGGAGACTGAGGTGCAGAAGACTGTTACAGAGAGCAGAGTTTTAGACAAGGTTGCAGAAGATCTTACAGAGAGCAGAGATTGTAGATCGAGTTGCAGCCAGGACTGTTACAGAGAGCAGATGTTGGAGACTGTGGTGCAGAAAGATTGTTATAGCGAACAGACTTTTGAGACGGGGTGCAGAAGGCCTGTTATGGAGAGGAAATTTGGGAGTAGGCGTGCAGAAGGGCTATTACAGAGGGCAGAGTTTGGAGTCTGGGTTACAGAAGGTACTTACAGAGAGCTTGTTGGAGAGTGAGGTGCAGAGGGGACTGTTACAGAGAGTAGATGTTGGAGACTGAGGCAAAGTAAGATTGTTAATGAGAGCAGATTTTGGAGACTGGGGTAAGAAGGACTGTTTCAGATACCAGAGGTTGGAGAATGGGGTGTAGAAAGACTGTTGCAGAAACCAGAAGTTAGAATCTTGGGTGATGAAGGACAGTTGCAGAGAGCAGATTTAGAAGACTGAGACGCAGAAGGACTGTGACAAAGAGCAGAGGTTTGCGACTGGGGTGCAGAAAGAATGATACAGAGAACAGAGTTTCGAGACTGGGGTGTAGAAGGCCTGTTAGAGAGAGCAGAGTTTGGAGACTGGGTTGCAGAAGGATCTTGTGTAGAGCAGAATTATGGAGACTGAGGTGCAGAAGGAATGTTACGGAGAGCAGAGTTTGGAGACTGGGGTGCAGAAGGATCATTGTAGACAGCAGAGTTTCCGGACTGAGGTGCTGAATGACTGTTGCAGAGATCTGATGTTGGAGACTTGGGTGCAGAAGCACTGTTGCAGAGAGCAGATGCAGGAGACTCGGATGCAGAAAAATCATTGCAGAGAGCAGAGGTTTGACTCTGGGGTGCAGAAGGACTGTTACACAGAGAAGAGGTTGAAGACTGAGGTGAAGAAGGACTGTTACAGAGAGCAGATTTGGGAGACAGGGGTGCAGAACTGATACAGATCAGAAGTTGGAGACTGAGGTACAGAAGAACTGTTACAGAGAGCAGAGGTTGGAGACTCGGGTGCAGAAGGATTATTTCAGAGAGCAGAGTTTTCAGACTGAGGTACAGTAGAACTGTTGCAGAGAGCAGATGTTGGAGATTGGGGTGCACAAGGACTGTTGCAGGTAGCAGAGTTGGAGACTGGGGTGCAGAGGTATCTTTGCAGAGAGCAGAGGTTGGAGACTGGGGTGCAAAAGGACTGATACAGAGAGCAGAGTTTGGAAACTTGGGTGCAGAAGGTCTTTTAAAGAGAGAAGAGTGTGGAGACTCGGTTTGCAGAAAGTATCTTACATAGAGCAGAGGTTGGAGACTGAGGTGTAGAAGCACTGTAACAGAGAGTAGCGGTTGGAGACTCAGGTGCAGAAGGACAATTGCATAGAGCAGAGTTTTTATACGGAGGTGGCAGAAGGCTTGTTAGAAAGAGCAGAGTTGGAGACTAGGGTATAGAAGGACTATAGTAGAGAGCAAAGGTTGGAGACTAAGTTGCAGAGGAAAGTTACACAGAGCACAGGTTGGAGACTGGGGTTCAAAAGGACTGATACAGAAAGCAGAGGTTGGAGACTCAGGTGTAGAAGTACCCTTACAGAGAGCAGATGTTGGAGAATGCAGTACAGAAAGACTGTTATAGAGAGCAGAGTTTGGAGACTGGGGTGCAAAAGGACTGTTGAAGAGAGCAGAGGATAAAGACTGGGGTGCAGTAGGATTGTTGTAGAGAAATGAGGTTGCAGACTTTCTTGCAGAAGGACTGTTACAGAGGGAAGAGTTTGAGACTGTTGTGCAAAATGACAGATACAGGAAGCAGAGGTGGATACTGGGGTGCATAAGGACCCTTACAGAGAACAGCAGTTGGAGACTGAGGTAGAGAAGGACGGTTACAGAGAGCAGAGGTTGGAGACTGGGGTGCAAAAGAACTGATGTAGAGACCAGAGGTTATAGACTGGGGTGCTAAAGGATTGTGGGGGCGAGCAGAGTATGGAGACTGGGGTGTAGAAGGACTGTTCCAGAGAGCAGATTTTGGAGACTGCAGTCTAGAACGGACTGTTTCAGAGAGCAGATGTTGGAGACTTGGGTGCAGAGGGACTGTTGCATAGAGCAGAGTTTGGAGAATGAGTTACAGAAGGACTGTTAAAGAGAGCAGAGGTTGGAACCTGGGGTGCAGAAGGATTATTGCAGAGAGCAGATTTTTCAGACTGAGGTACAGAAGAACTTTTGCAGAGAGCAGATTTCGGAGACTGGGGTTAAGAAAGACTGTTGCAGGGAGCAGCGGTTTGAGACTAGGGTGCAGCAGGATCATTGGTGCTAGCAGAGTATGGAGACAGGGTGTAGATGGACTGCTGCAGAGAACAAAAGTTGCAGTCTGAGGTGCAGAAGAATCATTGCAGAAACAGAGTTGAACACTGGGTTTCAGAATGATCCTACAGAGAGCACAGTTTGGACACTGAGGTGCAGAAGGACTGTTGCAGGGAGCAGAGGTTGGAAACTGGGGTGCAGAAGGACCGTTGCACATTGCAGAGTTTGGAGATTTGGGTGTAGAAGGCCTGTTAAAGAGAGAAAAGATTGGAGACTGGGGTGCACATGGACGGTGACAGTGAGCAGAGTTTGGAGACTGGGTAGTAGAAGGATCTTACAGAGAGAAGAGGTTTGAGACTGACGTTCAGAAGAAGTGTTACATAGAACAGACTTTGGAGACTGGGGTGCAGAATGACTATTGCAGACAGCAAATGTTTGAGACTGGGGTGCAGAAAGACTGTTGCACAGAAAAGAGGTTGGAGACTTGGGTGCAGAATGATCATTCCAGAGAGCAGAGATTGTAGACTGGGGTGCAGAACGGCCTGTTACAGATTACAGAATTTGGAGAAGGGGTGCAGTTGAACTGTTACAGAGAGCAGAGTTTGGGGATTGGGTTGCAGAAGGATCTTACAGACAGCAGAGGTTGGAGACTGAGGTGCAGAGGAGTGTTACAGAGAGTAAAGGTTGGAGACTGAGGTGCAGAAAGACCAATGCAGAGAGCAGAGTTTGGAGACAGAGGTACAGAAGGACTGTGGAAGAGCAGAGGTTGGAGACTTGGGTGTAGAAAGACTGTTGCAGAGAGCAGAGGTTGTAGATTGGGGTGCAGAAAGACTGTTGCAGAGAGCAGAATTTGAAGACTGAGGTTCATAAGGACTGTTACAGAGAGCAGAAGTTGGAGTCTTGAGTGCAGAATGACTGATACACAAAGCAGAGATTAGAGTCTGGGGTGCAAGAGGACACTTACGGAGAGCAGAGTTTGGAGACTGCAGTACAGAAGGACTGTTACACAGAGCAGACGTTGGAGAGTGGGGTGCATAAAGACCCTTACGGAGAACAGAGGTTGGAGACTGCGGTACAGAAGGACTGATACAGAGAGCATAGGTTGAAGACAGGTGTTCAGAAAGATCTTACAGACAGCATAGGTATGAGACTGGGGTGCAGAAGGACTGTTGCAGAGAGCAGAGTTTGGAGACTTTGGTGCAGAAGGCCTGTAACAGAGAGCAGTGCTTGGAGACTGGGGTGCAGATGAATCGTTGCTGAGAGCAGAGTTTTCAGACTGAGGTGCAGAAGGACTGTTTCAGAGAGCAGAGGTTGGAGACTGGGGTGCAAAAGCCCGGTTACAGAGAGCAGAGGTTTTAGACTGGGCTGGAGAAGGACTGCTGCAAAGAGTAGAGGTTGGAGACTGAGGTGCATAAGGAGTGTTACAGATAGCAGAAGTTAAAGACTGGCGTGCAGAAGGACTGATACAGAAAGCAGAGCTTGATGAGTGGGGTGCAGAAGGACTGTTGCAGAGAGCAGAGGATGGAGACTGAGGTTGGGAATAACTGTTGCAGAGAGAAGATGTTAGAGACTGGGGTGCAGAAGGACTGTTGCAGAGAGCAGAGATTGTAGACGGTGTGAAGAAGGACTATTGCACAGAGAAGAGGTTGCAGACTGAGGAGCAAAAGGACTGTTACAGAGAGCAGAGTTTAGAGAATGTGGTGCTGATGGACTGATACTGCAACCACGGTTGAAGACTGGGGTGCAGAAGGACCCTTACAGAGAACAGAGATTGGAGACTGTGATACAGAAGGACTGTTACAGAGAGCAGAGGTTGGAGACTGGGTGCAGAATAATTGTTTTAGAGAACAGAGTTTGGAGACTGGGGTGCAGAAGGACCATTGCAAATAGCAGAGGTTGGAGACTGGGTTTCAGAAGGATTATACATAGAGCAGAGTTTGGACACTGAGGTGCAAGAAGCAGTGTTGCAGAGAGCAGAGATTGGCGATTGAGGCGCAGTAGGACTGTTGCAGAGAGCAGAGGTTAAAGTCTGAGGTTCAGAAGGACTGTTACAGAGAGCAGAGTTTAGAGATGGGTGCATAAGGACTGATACAGAAAGCAGAGTTTGGAGACTGGGGTGCAGAAGGACTGTTGCAGACAGCAGAGGTTGCAGAGTGAGGTGCAGAAGGACGGTTACAGAGATAAATGTTTTGATACTGGGGTGGTAAAGGACTGTTACACAGAGCAGAGGTTGGAGAGTGGGGTGCAGAAGGACAGTTACAAAGAGCACAGGTTTGAGACTGGGGTGCATAAGAATTGTTGCAGAGAGCAGAGGTTGGAGAGTGGGGTGCAGAAGGACAGGTACAGAGAGCAGAAGTTTTAGACTGAGGTGCAGAAAAAATGTTACAGAGAGCAGGGCTTGGAGACTGGGGTGCTGAAGGACTGATGCCGAAAGCACAGGTGGGAGACTGGGGTCAAGAAGAACCCTTAAAGATAGCAGAGGTACGAGACTGCAGTACAGAAGGACTATTACAGAGAGCAGATTTTTAAGACTGTGGTACAGAAGGGCTGTTGCAGAGAACAGAATTTGGAAACTGGGGTGCATAAGGACCGTTGCTGAGAGCAGAGGTTGGAGACAGATGTGCAGAAGGATTGTTACAGACAGTAGAGTTTGGAGACTTGGGTGCAGAAGGATATTTCAGAGAGCTGAGGTTGGGGACTGGGGTACAGTAGCACTGTTGCAGAGAGCAGAGTTCGGAGACTTGGGTGCAGAAGGATTGTTGCAGAGAGAAGAGGTTGGAGTCTGTGGTTTAGAAGGATCGTTGCAGAGAGCAGAGGTTGGAGACTGAGGTGCAGAAGGACTGTTACAGAGAGCAGATTTCAGAGTCTGGAGTGCAAGACTGATACAGAAATCAAATTTTGGGAGCCTGGGGTGCAGAATGATTGTTGCAGAGAGAAGAGGTTGGAGTCTGTGGTTTAGAAGAATCGTTGCAGAAAGCAGAGGTTGGAGCCTGGGTTGCAGAAGGACTGTTGCAGAGAGCAGAATTAGAAGACTTAGGTGCAGAAGGCCTGTTAAAGAGAGAAAAGGTTGGAGACTGGGGTGCATAAGGACTGTTACAGGAAGCAGAGTTTGGAGACTGGGTAGTAGAAGGATCTTACAGAGAGCAGAGGTTGGAGAATGACGTGCAGAAGAAGTGTTACATAGAACAGAGTTTGGAGACTGGGGTGCAGAAGGATCGTTGCAGAGAGCAGAGTCTTCAGACTGAGGTGCAGAAGGACTATTGCAGACAGCTGATGTTGGAGACTGGGGTTTCAGAAAGACTGTTGCAGAGAGGAGAGGTTGGGTGAGGAACGATTGCACCAGAGAGCAGAGGTTATAGACTGGGGTGCAGAAGGCCTGTTACAGAGAGTAGAATTTGGAGAACGGGTGCAGTAGGACTGTTACAAAGAGCAGAGTTTTGGATTGGGTTGCAGAAGGATCTTACAGACAGCAGATATTGGAGACTGAGGTGCAAAAGGACTGTTACAGAGAGTAGAGGTTGGAGACTGAAGTGCAGAAAGACCAATGCAGAGAGCAGAGTTTGGAGACTGAGGTGCAGAAGGACTGTTGAAGAGCAGAGGTTGGAGACTTGGGTGTAGAAGGACTGTTGCAGAGAGCAGAGCTTGTAGATTGGGGTGCAGTAGGCCTGTTGCAAAGAGCAGAATTTCAATACTGAAGTTCATAAGTGCTGTTACAGGGAGCCGAGGATGGAGTCTTGAGTGCAGAAAGACTGATACAGTAGGCAGAGTTTGGAGTCTGGGGTGCAAGAGGACAGTTACAGAGAGCAGAAGTTGGAGACTGCAGTACAGAAGGACTGATACACAGAGCACACATTGGAGAGTGGGGTGCAGAAAGACAGTTACAGAGAGCACAGTTTTGAGACTGGGGTGAAGAAGAAATGTTGCAGAGAGCAGAGTTTGGAGACTGGGGTGCACAAGGACTTTTGCAGAGAGCAGAGGTTGGAGCCTGAAGTGCAGAAGAACAGTTGCAGAGAGCAGAGTTTGGAGAATGTGGAACAGAAGGACTGTTACAGAGAGTAGAGGTTGGAGACTGGGGTGCAGAAGGAATGTCACAGAGAGTAGATTTTGAAAACTTGGTTGCAAAAGAATCTTACAGAGACCAGAGGTTGTAGACTGTGGTGCAGAAGGACTGATGCAGAGCGCAGACGTTGGAGACGGGGGTGCTGAAGGATCATTGCAGAGTAGATTTTGGAGACTTGGGTGTAGAAGGACTGTTGCAGAGAGCAGAGGTCTGAGACTGGGGTGCAGAAGGACTGTTGAAGAGAGCAGAGGTTGGAGACTGTGGTGCAGAAGGAGTGTTAGAGAGAGCAGAGGTTAAAAACTGGGGTGCAAAAGAACTGATACAGAAAGCAGAGTGTGGAGACTGGGGTGCAGAAGGACCGTTACATTGAGAAGAGTTTGGAAACTGCAGTACAGAAGGACTGTTACAAAGAGTAGAGTTTGGAGACTATGGTGGAGAAGGACTGTTGGAGAGATCAGATGTTGGAAACTGGGGTGCAGAAGGACTGTTGCAGAGAGGAGGTTGGAAACTGAGGTGCAGAAGAACTGTTGCAAGGAGGAGAGGTTCGTGATCGGGGTGCAGAGACTGTAGCAGAGAGCAGATGTTGGAGACTGGGATGGAGAAAGACTTTTGCAGAGAGAAGAATTTGGAGACTGAGGTGCAGAAGGACTGTTACAGGGAGCAAAGGTTAGAGACTTGAGTGCAGTAGGACTGATACAGAAAGTAGAGGTCGGAGACTGCGGTGCAGAAGTACCATTACAGAGAGTAGAGGTTGGAGACTGAGGTTCAGAATAACTGTTGTAGAGAACAAAGGTTGGAGACTGGGGAGCAGAAAGACCATTGCATAAAGCAGAGTTTGGAGACTGGGTTTCAAAGGATCTTACAGAGAGCAGAGGTTGGAATCTGAGGTGCAGCTGAATGTTACAGAGAGCAATGTTTGGAGACTGGGATTCAGAAAAATTGATACAGAAAGCAGAGTTTGGAGACTGGGGTGCAGAAGGAGCTTTTCAGAAAGCAGAGGTTTGAGACTGCAGTGAAAGGTCTGTTGCAGAGAGAAGATTTTGGAGACTGGGTTGGAGCAGAAGTGTTTCAGATAGCAAGGTTGAAGACTTGTTGCAGAGAGAAGAGGTTGCAGAGTTAGGTGCAGAAGGACTGTAATTGAGAGCAGAGTTCGGAGACTGTTGTGCAGAAGGACTGATACACAAACGAGAAATTGGAGACTGGGGTGAAGAAGGACCCTTACAGAGAACAGTGGTTGAAGACTGTGGTACAGAAGAACTGTTTTGGAGAACAGAGTTTGGAGACTGGGGTGCAGAAGGACCGTTGCACATTGCAGAGGTGTGAGAATTGGGTGTAGAAGGCCTGTTAAACAGAGAAAAGGTTGGTGACTGGGGTGCACAAGGACTGTTACAGTGAGCAGAGTTTGAAGACTGCGTAGTAGAAGAATCTTACAGAGAGCAGAGTTTTGAGACTGACGTTCAGAAGAAGTGTTACATAGAACAGAGTTTGGAGACTGGCATGCAGAAGGATTGTTGCAGAGAGCAGATTATTCAGACTGAGGTGCAGAAAGACTATTGCAGACAGCTGATGTTAGAGATTGGGATGCAGAAAGACTGTTGCACAGAAAAGAGGTTGGAGACTTAGGTGCAGAATGATCATTCAAGACAGCAGAGATTGTAGACTGGGGTGCAGAACGCCTGTTACAGATTGCAGAATTTGGAGAAGGGGTGCAATAGGAATGTTACAGAGAGCAGAGTTTGAGGATTGGGTTGCAGAAGGATCTTACAGACAGCCGAGGTTGAAGACTGAGGTTCATAAGGACTGTTACAGAGTGTAGAGGTTGGAGACTGAGGTGCAGAAAGACCAATGCAGAGAGCAGATTTTGGAGACAGAGGTACAGAAAGAGTGTTGAAGAGCAGAGGTTGGAGACTTGGGTGTAGAAGGACTGTTGCAGAAAACAAAGGTTGAAGATTGGGGTGCAGAAGAACTGTTGAAGAGAGCAGAATTTGAAGACTGAGGTTCATAAGGACTGTTACAGAGAGCAGAATTTGGAGACTTGAGTGCAGAAGGACTGATACAGAAAGCAGAGTTTGGAGTCTGGGGTGTAAGAGGACAGTTACAGAGAGCAGGGGTTTTAGACTGCAGTACAGAAGGACTGTTACCCAGAGCAGAGGTTGGAGAGTGGGGTGCAGAAGGACAGTTACAAAGAGCACAGATTTGAGACTGGGGTTAAGAAGAAATGTCGCAGAAGGTCTCTAGCAGAGAGCAGATTTTAGAGACTGGGGTGCAGAAGGACTCTTACAGAGAACAGAGGTTGGATACTGCGGTACAGAAGGACTGTTACGGGGATCAGAGGTTGGAGACTGGGATGCAGAATAACTGTTTTAGAGAACAGAGTTTAGAAAGTGAGGTGCAGATGGACCATTGCAGATAACAGAGGTTGGAGACTGGGTTTCAGAAGAATCATACAGAGAGCAGAGTTTGAACACTGAGGTGCAGAAGGAGTGTTGCAAAAAGCAGAGCTTGGAGATTGGGGCACAGTAGGACTGTTGCAGAAAGCAAAGGTTGGAGTCTGAGGTGCAGAAGGACTGTTAAAGAGAGCAGAGTTTAGAGACCATGGTGCAGAATGACTGATACAGAAACCAGAGTTTGGAGACTGGAGTGCAAAAAACCGTTACAGAGAGCAGAGGTTTGAGACTGAAGTAAAGAAGGACGGTTACAGAGAGCAGAGGTTGGAGACATGGGTCGAAAAAGACTGTTGTAGAGAGCAGATATTGGAGACTGGGGTGCAGACGGACTGTTGCAGAGAGCAGAGGTTGCAGAGTGAGGTGCAGAAGGACTGTTACAGAGAGCAGAATTTGGAGACTCTGGTGCAGAAGGACTGATACAGAAAGCAGAGGTTGGAGAATGGGGTGCAGAAGGAACCTTATAGAGAACAGAGGTTGAAGTCTGTGGTACAGAAAAACTGATGTAGAGAACAAGGGTGGAGACTGCGGTGCAGAGGGACCATTGCAGAGAGTAGACGTTGGAGACTGGGGTGCCGAAGAATTTTTGCAGAGAGCACATGTTAGAGACTGGGGTGCAGAAGGATTTTACAGAGAGCAAAGTTTGGAGACTGAGGTGCAGAAGGACTGTTGCAGAGAACAGATGTTGGAGACTGTAGTGCAGAAACACTGTGCAGAGTGCAGTGTTTGGAGACTGGGGTTCAGAAGGACTGTTTCAGAGAGCAGAGATTGGAGACTGGGATGCAGAAGGACTGTTACAGAGAGCAGAGATAGAAGCCAGGGGTGCAGAACGACGGATACAGAAAGCAGAGTTTGGAGACTGGGGTGCAGAAGAACCGATACAGAGTATAGAGGTTGGAGACTGCGGAATAGAAGGACTGTTAAAGAGAGCAGAGGTTGGAGACAGGTGTGCAGAAGGATATAACAGAGAGCAGAGGTTGGAGACTGCGGTGCAATAAGACTGTTGCAGAGAGCAGAGGTTGGAGACTGTGGTGCAGAAAGATCCTTGCAGAGAGAAGAGGTTGCAGACTGAGGTGCAAGAGGCCTGTTACAGAGAGCAGAGCTTGGAGACTGGGGTGCAGATGGCCTTTAACATAGTGCATCGTTTGGAGACTGGGTGGCAGAAGGATCTTACAGAGAGCAGAGGTTGTTGACTGAGGTGCCGAAGGACTGTTACAGAGAGCAGAGCTTGGAGACTTGTTTCCAGAAACAAGTTGCAGAGAGCAGAGTTTTCAGAATGATGTTTAGAAGGACTGTTGAAGAGAACACATGTTGGAGACTGAGGTGTAGAAGGATTGTTACAGAGAGCAGAGGTTTGAGACTGGGGTGCAGAAGGACTGATACAGAAAGCAGAGGTTGGATACTTGGTTGCAGAAGGACCCTTACAGAGAGCAGAGGTTGCAGACTGAAGTACAGAAGGACCCTTACAGAGAAAAGAGTTTGGAGACTGTGGTACAAAAGGACGGTTACAGACAGCATAGGTTGGAGACTGGGGTGCAGTAGGACTGTTGCGAATAGCAGAGTTTGGAGACTGTGGTGCAGAAGGCCTGTTACAGAGAGCAGTGCTTGGAGACTGAGGTGCAGAAGAATCATTGCTGAGAGCAGAGTTTTCAGACTGAGGTGCAGAAGAAGTGTTGAAGAGAACAGAGTTCGAAGACTGTGGTGCAGAAGGATCGTTACAGAGACCAGAGTTTGGAGACTGGGGTGCAGAAGGACTGATACAGAAATCAGAAGTTTGAGACTGGGGTGCAGAAGGCCTGATACAGAAAGCAGAGTTTGGACACAGTGGTGTAGAAGGACTGTTACAGAGAGCAGAGTTTGAATACAGGGTTGCAGAAGGATCAGAGGTTGGAGACTTCGGTGCAGAAGCACTGTTACAGAGAGAAGAGTTTGGAGACTGAGGTTCAGGTGGACCATTGCAGAGAGCAGAGGTTGTAGACTGAGGTGCAGAAAGATTGTTACAGAGAGCAGAGGTTAGAGACTGGGGTGCAGAAGGACTGATACAGAAAGCAGAGGTTGGATACTCGGGTGCAGAAGGACCCTTACAGAGAGCAGATTTTGGAGACTCAGGTGCAGAAGGACTGTTGCAGAGAGCAGAGGTTGCAGACTGAGTTGCAGAAGGACCCTTACAGCGGGCAGAGTTTCGAGACTTTGGTGGAAAATGACTGATACAAAAAGCATAGGTTGGATACTGAGGTGCATAAAGACCCTTACGGAGAACAGAGGGTGGAGACTGCAGTACAGAAGGACTGTTACAGATAGCAGATGTTGGAAACTGGGGTGCAGAAGAACTTTTGTAGAGAACAGAGGTTGGAACTGGGTTGCAGGAGGATTGTTGGGGCGAGCAGAGTATGGAGACTGGGGTGTAGAAGGACTGTTGTAGAGAGCAGAAGTTGTAGACTGGGGTGTAGAAGGACTGTTGCAGAGAGCAGATGTTGGAGACTTGGGTGCAAAAAGGGAGTTGCATAGAGCAGAGGTTGGAGACTGAGGTGCAGAAGGACCGTTAGAGGGACCAGACTTTGGAGACTGGGGTGCAGAAGGACTTTTACTCAGAGCAAACGTTGGAGACTGGGGTGCAGAAGGATCGTTGCAGAGAGCAGAGTTTGGAGACTGGGGTGTAGAAAAATCGGTAAAGTGAGCAGATTTTGGAGACTGTAATGCAGAAAGACTTTTACAGAGAGCAGAGGTTGAAGACGGGGGTGCAGTAGGACATTTACAGAGAGAACATGTTGGAGACTGATGTGCAGAAAACTGTTGCAGAGGGCAAAGTTTGGAGACTGAGGTGCAGAACGACTGTTGCAGAGAGCAGAGGTTGGAGACTGATGTGCAGAAGGCCTGTTACAGAGAGTGGACTTTGGAGACTGAGTTGCAGAAGACCTGTTACAGAGAGCAGATGTTGGAGACTGGGGTGCAGAAGGACTGTTACAGAGAGCACAGGTTGGGGACTGGGGTCCAGAAGAAATATTGCAGAGAGCAGAGTTTGAAGACCTGGGTGCAGAAGGACTGATACAGAGAGAAAGTGTTTGGAGACTGTGGTGCAGAAGGATCTTACAGAGAGTAGATATTGGAGACTGGGGTGCAGAAGGACTTTTACAGATAGCACAGTTTCGAGACTGGGTTGCAGAAGGATCTTACAGAGAGCATTTTGGAGACAGAGGTGCAGAAGAAGTTTTACAAGAGCAGAGATTTAAGACTGGGATGCAGATGGATTGTTGCAGAGAGCAGCGTTTTCAGAATGAGGTGCAGAAGGACTGTTGCAGAGATCAGATGTTGGATCCTGGGGTGCAGAAGGATCCTTGCAGAGAGCAGAGGTTGGAGACTTGTGTGCAGAAGTCCTATTAAAGAGAGCAGAGTTATAAGACTGGGCTGCAGAAGGCCTGTTACAGTGAGCAGAGTTTGGAAATTGGGGTGCAGAAGGACTGTTACAGAGAGCAGAGTTTGGAGAATTGGTTGCAGAAGGATCTTACAGAGAGCAGAGTTTGGAGACTGAGGTGCAGAAGAAGTTTTACAAGAGCAGAGATTTAAGACTGGGGTGCAGATGGATTATTGCAGAGAGCAGCATTTTCAGAATGAGGTGCAGAAGGACTGTTGCAGAGATCAGATGTTGGATCCTGGGGTGCAGAAGGATCGTTGCAGAGAGCAGAGGTTGGAGTCTTGGGTGCAGAAGGCCTATTAAAGAGAGCAGAGTTATAAGACTGTGCTGCAGAAGGCCTGTTACAGTGAGCAGAGTTTGGAAATTGGGGTGCAGAAGGACTGTTACAGAGAGCAGAGTTTGGAGAATTGGTTGCAGAAGGATCTTACAGAGAGCAGAGTTTGGAGACTGAGGTGCAGAAAGACTTTTACAGAGATCAGAGGTTGGAGACTGGGGTGCAGAAGGATTCTTACAGAGAGCAGAGGATGGAGACTGGGTTGCATAAGGAGTGTTACAGAGAGCAGAGTTTGGAGATTCTGCTTCAGAAGAACTGTTAAAGGGAGCAGAGTTTTGAGACTGGGGTTTAGAAGGATTGTTAAAGAGTGCAGAGGTTTGATTCGGGTGCAGCAAGACTATAAGAGAGAGTAGAGCTTGAAGACTGGGGAGCAGAAGAACTGTTACAGAGAGCGAAGGTTGGAGACTGCAGGGCAGAAGGCCTGTTCCAGAGAGCATTGGTTGGAGACTAAAGTGCAGAAGGATCATTACAGAGAGCAGAGGTTGGATACTGAGGTGCAGAAGGACTGTTATAGAGAGGAGAGTTTGGAGATTGAGTTGCAAAAAGATTTTTACAGAGAGCAGAGATTAGAGACTGAGGTGCAGAAGGACTGTTACAGAAAGCAGAGTTTGAAGACTGGGGTGCAGAAGTATTATTGCAGAGAGCAGAGGTTGGAGACTGAGTTGCAGAAGGATTGTACAGAGAGCAGAATTTGGAGACTGGGGTGCAGAAGGTCAGTTACAGAGAGCACAGATTGGATACTGGGGTGCAGAAAAAATGTTGCACAGAGCATAGATTTGAGACTGGGGTGCAAAAAGACTGTTAGAGAGAGCAGAGGTTGGAGACTGGGTTGTAGAACGACTGATACACAAAGAATAGTTTGGAGACTGGGGTGTGGAAGGACCGTTACAGAGAGCAGAGTTTGTAGACTGAGGTATAGAAGGACTGTTACAGAGAGCAGAGGTTGGAAACTGGGGTGCAGAAGGACTGTTGCAAAGAACAAAAGTTGGAGACTGGGGTGCCGAAGAATCGTCGCAGAGAGCAGAGTTTTGAGACTGAGGTGCAGAAGGTTTGTTACAGAGAGCATAGTTTGGATACTGGGGTGCAGAAGGACTGTTACAGAGAGCAGAGTTTGGAGACTGGGGTGAAGAAGTATCTTACAGAGAGCAGAGTTTTGAGACTAAAGTGCAGATGGACTGTTGCAGAGAGCGGAGGTTGGAGACTGAGGTGCAGAATAATCGTTTCAGAGAGAAGAGGTTGGAGACTGGGATGAAGAAGGCCTGTTACAGACAGCAGAGGTTGGAGACTGGCGTGCTGAAGGCCTGTTACAGAGAGCAGAGTTTGGAGACTGGGGTGCAGTAGGACTGTTACAGATAGCACAGTTTGTAGACTGGTGTGCAGAAGGATATTATAGAGAGCAGAGTTTGGAGACTGAGGTGCAGAAGGACTGTTTCAGAGAGCACAGTTTGGAGACTTGGTTGCAGAATGATAGTTGCAGAGAGCAGAGTTTTCAGACTTAGGTGCAGAAGGACTATTGCAGAGAGCAGATATTCGATAGTGGGGTGCAGAAAGACTCTTTCAGAGAGCAGAACTTGGAGACTGGGGTGCAGAAGGATTCTTGCAGGGAGCAGAGGTTGGAAACTGGGATGCAGAAGGCCTGTTACAGATATCACAGTTTGGAGACTGATTTGCAGAAGGATATTATAGAGAGCAGAGTTTGGAGACTGAGGTGCAGAAGGACTGTTACAGAGAGCAGAGGTTGGCGACTGGGTTGCAGAATGATTGTTTCAGAGAGCAGAGTTTTCAGAATGAGGTTCAGAAAGACTGTTGCAGAGAGCAGATATTCGAGACTGGGGTGCAGAAAGAGTGTTTCAGAGAGCAGAACATGGAGACTGGGGTGCAGAAGGATTGTTGCAGGGAGCAGAGGTTTTAGACTGGGGTGCAGAAGGCCTGGTACAGAGAGCAGAGCTTTGACACTGTGGTGCAGAATGATTGCTAATAGCTGGTGAGCCTCCTTCTGGACACCTTCTTTTCTGCACAGTCCATCAGGCCCTCTCTCCTCACCCTGCTCTCTTTTGGCTTTGTGAGCACCTGTGACTTCCACAGTCTCTCTAAGCCATGACTCCCAGGCCTATCTCCTGGGAACCTGTCCTGCTGCCTCCTGGAATCTTCTTGAGGAGACCCGGCAGGTACCCAGACTCCAGGCCCAACCTCCTTCCCTCTTTTCCTTTCCCCAGACACGCTTCTTCTCATTTTTTTTTTTATGTTTTAATGAGTGATCCCACTGCCACTCAGCTACCTTACAGACCAGGTGTCCTCTTGTGTCCTCATCACCAGGACTTTAAAGTGCTCCACCAAGGGCTCCTCTTCAGAGTTTTTCCCCAAGCTCCAAATGTCACATCTTCAGTTACCAGATATTTTCTTTTAATCTTGTTTTGGCACCCGATTACTCTCCCAGATTACATGAAGGTATTCTAACCAAAGCAAATGGACTGTAGAGACTATTATGGCTTAGAAATAAGGTGTCTCTTCACCAAAAGCTTACGATCAGCCACAGTAGCAGTGTTCAGAGGTGAAATGATTAGACTGTGAGACTTGTGACCTAATCTGTGGATCCATCCATTTTTTGGGTTAATTATCTGAAAGGCCCACTGTACTGATAGGAGTGTGGGCAGGTGGAATGTGGCCGGAGACATGCCCTAGGGAATCACATCTTGTCCCCTGCGAACTGTCTTCTCCTGTCCCCTCCCCTGCCCCAACCTTCTGGCTGCCATGAGCGAGGGACGCTTCCCCCCTTGTTCCCTTCCACCTCGGCGTCCCACCTCATCTCAGGCCGGCAGCAATGGGTTCAATTGCCCCTAGACCAAACCTCCAAGCCAGGAGGCCAGAGTGCATCTCCCCCTCCGGGTTTTTCTGGTCAGGCCTGTGGTAACTGTGGCAACCGTGGACTGACCCCGGGAGTAGGTGTTATGAGTGGATTGGACCCACAACCGTTTCCTAAATCCACAGATTATGTCATTTTCATAGCTCAAGCCATTTCCTTCTGTATGGCCTGTTTTCAGCCTGCCCTCACCTAGAATGTGGTCTACTAGTGATTATTGAGATTCTCCAGCAGTCCTGGTCCTGCCCATTTGCACACCACAGCTAGCTCCTTAACAAAATATAGCAACCCTACCTGTCAAAACAGTAGAAACACTGGGGACAGAAGGAACTTTGTAAAAGCATTGTAAAAGCTATCTATGCTAAACCCAAGGCAGCATCATTCTAAGTGAAGAAAGGTTGAAAGCATTCACTCTAAAAACTGAAAGAAGACAGGATGCCTTCTCTTTCACCACTTCAATTCAACTTCATCCTTGAAATTGCCAGAGCCAATGGACAAAAGAAAGAAATTAAAGGTATACAAATAGGTCAAGAAGAATTCATATCTCACTCTTTGCTGATAGGATCATGCCATCTTCATAAATTTTTTTTAGAGCATAATAGTTATACATAGAATTTGGGTTGATTTGGAAAAGATCCTACATGAATGGAATCTGATTTACTCCTTTCAGTCCCCACCTCCCATTTCTCTCTCCTTCCCGCCTCCATTCTCCTTTCTCTACTGATCTTTCTTTGGGTCATTTATCTGTTAATTTCTGACTGGTGCTTTCTACATATATATACAGGTGCAGTCCCCTGTGGTAGACTTGCATGTGCACATAACATGATCTGTGTAAAGACCTTTCACATTTCCTCCCTAACCAAACCTCTCTGCCCTCTCATTCTCCTTCTACTCCACAGATCTTCCCTGTATACTTAAGATACCCAGTCAAAGCCCACTTCATCAACTTCTTTTCTCTATTTTGCTCTGGCCCTGATAATTTCAGCATTGTACAGGAATAGTTAACTTCTGCCTTTCCGAACACAGAGATCAAGATTGATGTAAAATGAGAAAAACTCTACATTGGAAAACACTGAAGGCAACACCGACTGCTTCTGCAGATGATGACTCTGCTTTGTAAATTTTTTTCATAACATTTGCAATGAAAATGAACTTCTCCAAAAATCCTATGTTTACATAAAAGGACAACAGGAGACAGAGATTACTAAGACAGTGAGAAATGACTTCACACCATGATGAGGTCGAATGGCTTTCTGTTGGCTTCTAGAAATTCTCTGGTTACTCCCACCCACCATCACCCCTGCAAATGTGTGTGGCTCCATGGTTCTGATTCCCTGAGACCTGTCCCACAGGTTATCAGTCTCCAGGCTGCTTTTCATTCGATATTATTTGACATGTTGCTGCAGGTTAACAAGCCTGTTTGGGGTGCTCTCAGTCCATTCTCATAATGGTCTCTTTTTCTCTGTTTTGTAGCTATGATACCATTGGAAATGAGCAATCAATCATTTGTCACTGAATTCATCTTCTTGGGATTCTCCAACCACTCCAACCAACAGGGCTGGTTCTTCCTGCTCTTTCTGGTCATTTACCTGACCACTCTATTGGGGAACATGCTCATAATAGTGGGAACCAGGGTCAGTCCTGCTCTCCACACTCCAATGTACATTTTCCTCAGCAATTTGAGCTTCTTGGACATCTGCTACAAATCCACCACCTCCCATTACTGCTGGTGAACTTCTTCTGATAGAAGAAGGCCATTTCTTATGAGGGCTGCCTTTCCCAGATATTCTTGTTGGTGACAAGTGCTGGCACAGAAGGCGTCTTACTGGCTGTGTGGCCAGTATGACTGTTATGTGGCCACCTGCCTTCCCCCTCAGTACCCAGTCAACATGGGTTTGAAGGTCTGTGTTGGCCTGGTGACTGGGTCCTGGCTGTGTGGGCTGGTGAATTTGGTCACACACACGGTGCTGGCCATCACACTCACTCTGTGTGGGCCCCACCATATCAGCCACTTTCTCTGTGACACCCCATTGCTCCTGAAGCTCTCCTGCTCAGACATCTCTGTCAACGAGTCTGCGCTCCACCTTGTCAGTTTCACCATGGGCCTGAGCCCCTGCCTCTTCACTGCAGGCTCTTACGCACTCATCATGGTGGCCATCCTGGGGATTCCCTCTGCCCAGGGCAGAAGCAAGGCCTTCTCCACCTTGCGTCCCCCCTCACTGTTATGGTGGTCTTCTGTGGAACAGCCAACTTCCACTATGATAGGCCCAGAGAAGGCTGGACACGTACACCCTGGTCTCTGTGCTCTTCTGTGTCGAGACCCCCATGTTGAAGCCTATCATTCACAGCCTGAGAAGCAACGAGGTCCAGAGTGCCCTGAGGAAGCTGGCTGGGTGACAGACTGTATAGTGTGATTAGAACTAGATGATGGTTTCATTCTAGGAAATGTCTTAGTTGTAGAAATATGTGAACTCTTCAGCAGCAATTTCAAGAGCGCTTTCTCCATACACAGTGTCTCATGACCACTGTGGTGCCCCTTAAACCAGGGGAAGCACACTGTGCTAAGTTAGTGACAGATTGTGACCTCACCTGGGTTCTCTAATCCACAGGTATTTCAGAATATTTTTATTACTTTTCTCTCCAAAAAAAGCCTATACCCAAAGCAGTCAATCTCCTTTCCCCCAATATTGCAGCTCTAGCCAACACTAGTGAATGTGAAGTGCTATGTGCAATGTGACTTTGACTTGCATTTTCCTAATGGATCTTGATTCTAAGTTTTAAATAAACACCATTTCTTTGATTCTCCTTCACATGTGGAAAGACCCACTCGAATTTCTGTGGATATTTTTAATTAAGTAATAAAAGATACGCCTTTTGGATCTGACTCCTTTCATTTAGGATGTTTGCAATTTCAGTTATATTGTAGCTTGTATAAGTATTTTAGTTTATTCCTCCTTATTGTGACTGATTTCCATGTTATGAAAATGCCACATTTTTTTGTTTATTTCCCACTGGATAGTAATTTTTACTTTGTGTCTGTGTGGGTGTCATACTGCACATTGAATCCGGAGCCTCCTGCACACAAAACAATGTTCTACCACTAAGCCAAACCCCAACCCTTTTAAAAATTTTGTTTTGAGACAGGGTCTTGCAAATTTGCCCAGGTTGTCCCTGAATTTATGATCCTCCTGCCTCAGCTTCTTGAGTAGCTAGATTACAAACCTGCCTGGTCATTTTCACTTTTTGACTAATATGAATAAGATTTGTATATATAATATGAGCATTATATGAACATTCATTTACAAATCATTGGTGGACAACTTTTTTATTTATCTTGAGTTTGTAATTAGGAGTGGAAGAGGTGGATTGTTAACTCCATATTTAACTATCTGAAGAAGTTCCAGATCATTTTCAGACCAGTGAAACCAGCTTACCTTATTATTAAGAGTGGTGAATATAGCTTCTAATTTCCTCACTCCCTTAACAACATATCATTATCATTTCTTTTATTGTGACGACCCTGGAATTTGTGAAGTGCTTCATCAAATGTAATTTAGCTTTGCCTTTCCCTGATGGCTAATTATTCTAAAATCTTTTAGGAGTACTGTTAATGTGTCTCTCCTAAGCATGAGGAAAACCCCATTGTATTATGGGAGACTTTAAGTTTTAGAGACTTACATCTTTATCTAATACTTTTATTTTTATTTTTGTGCAGTACAATACTACAAGACTTTCAAGCTTGTTGGCTTTTCTCCATCTGTGCCCAAAAGAGCTGTTTGATGACTCTTTTTTTTTCCCCTACTTTTAAACTCCATAGCAAACAATTTCTTCACCAGGTCATTAGCATCAGCAGGATCATAAAATTAAGGGGCACAAAGTCATACAGGGTTTGGTAAGGGATCAGCCCTTAGCAGGAGTGGATCAGCTGAAGATAGTGGGGATGCTTTTAATATTGTGGCTTCTGATATCTTTCCATCTGGCAACAAATGTAACATGAAGGAAAAACTTCATATGCCGTGCGAAATCCATCCCAAAAAGTGTACACCCACCCTGACCCCTTCTCTCCCTAGCAGGAAGAAAAGGCAGTCTTGAGGTTTCAGCCACCCACAACTTCTTAGCAGATATCTCACTCTGAACTTTGCTCACCCACATTCCAGAAGAGTGAGGATGCTGATCTTCTCGCTGCATGCAGGGAACAGGTGATTTCCAAGACATTAATGAATCCAACAGCAAATTAACAGCTCTCTATTGTTGCAGTTGAACTCAAGCCGTTGTCCTTGAGTTGTGTTTGCACACTTAGGAGTCCCAGAGCAGCTGCAGAGCAAAGGCTCCATGCATATTCCCATTAGGTCGGCTCCAGACCTCTATAAATGTCCATCACAGGAAAATGAATTGTGAGAGATCAGAGGATTTTGACTCCTTCATGAGGCCACAGATATGCGACAGGCAACATTCAGAATAACAGGTCCGTTTTGTGGTGAATGGAGACCAACAGACAGTTTTACCAACAGCTTTCTTTGCAGCCCAGGTGCTAGTATGGAGAGCAGCAAGGGCCACACCAAAACCAGAAATCTACGCCTCTCTGTGAGAGTTGCTGGTAAGCAGTTTATTTACCATCACAATTTTCAAAAACACTATCCCAGAATCAGGATATACCTACACCTTAAAAACATATTACAGAATATTGTACATATTTTCATTACCATTTTGATGGCATTTATGTAATGACCTATCATAGTACCTTTTCTATGTGTGTCTAAGTTTCCACAATACTACTTGTATTGCCAGAGTAGAAATAACATCAGACATTATCACAAAACCTGAGGGATTTAGCATGATGCCTTCAGTACTGGAAGAAAACCCAAAACATAACCAGAAACTCTGGGATGCCTAAATTCTGTAAGTGAGATGATGTGTGTGGAAAATTACTTATGGTAAACAATAGATAATGCTAAGTTTTAATCCTCTGCTTTTGATGAGCAGGACAGAAAGGAATAATTTTTAGGGAGAAAGTATAGGGACACATTCTCATTATGATACAATATAGCATAACAATAGACCTACCAAAATATCTGTTTAAATAAAAATCATTATTGTAGAAGAAGTTATGTTTAGAAACGTATTCATTCAACAACTAGGGGTTTTCATCTTTATCTTACAACACATAGATGCTTGGGGAGGGGTGTTGCAAGCAATTTATTAACTGTAATAAATCCCTGAAGCTTGTGAGTAATCTAATTCATACACAACCCCCCTCCTTTAGAAATATTATATTCTGGGGTCACTAATAAGTGACTTCATTCTCGGTCACCTGACTTTGAGATGACTGATTGGGAAAGAAAGATGCAGAGTTGCTTGTTCTGTGGGAACTGAGCCGATGGTCTCCATAAGGGATAAGTTTAGGAGACAGGAGACAGAGTTCCTCAGAAGCCGCTGGGCTATGCTGCCTCACTTATGCCCACAGAGGCTTTATTTTTCTCAGCAAGATATCTGCACCAGAACCACTGAACAGAAATGTCCTCTTGCCTCTTTCAAGTCTCTGTTAGATCCTTTAGGTCCCACACAGTACCGTCTTTAAAGAATCTTTTAAAAACCTTGCTGCATGGATGTACTTGACAGACCTTCTTCATTCTTCAAACCTTTACTGAGTGCACATTTACACAAGGTGTTGCCCTAGTGTTTAGAACACAATTGAGAGGCCCAACTAGGACCTGGAGGAGCGCATATTCAAGATGGAATAAGGGGCTTTGACAAGTATTAAGTGCTCCATTCTCAGAGCTGCCCAAGGAAACACTAAGGGAAAATAATGATAATCTGTAGATTACATAGAATTGTTACCAAGTTTCCTGCACATATTGAGTTCATCTTCCCATTAGATTGTAAGTTGGTTGAAGGACAGTGTCGGAGACCAGCTCCACCAGGGTGTCTCAGGAGATGAAGAGATGGTGAGGAGTCGGCGAAAGAGGGGGTGGAGAAACAACACATACACCAAAGTGAAGGTGTTGATCACAATCTTTACTTGTGAAGTTGATCATATATACTTTTCATTTTGGCAGGCTTACAGTACTTTGTGATTACAAAACAGGAATCATTATTAAAACAAAACAAAATATTACGTAGCTACAATTAGAATAGAAGAATGTATCTTGGCTTATGCATAAGCAAGCATTTGTACTTTCAG
The DNA here is from genome assembly GCF_052094955.1 of Ictidomys tridecemlineatus. NCBI lineage: Eukaryota > Metazoa > Chordata > Mammalia > Rodentia > Sciuridae > Ictidomys > Ictidomys tridecemlineatus. The sequence goes on from NW_027526097.1 coordinate 142,941, forward strand.
TTCGAGTTATGCTTTGAGCTGTTTCTGCTTAGTCAACTTTTAATAATAGTTACAAATGTCTCAAACTATTGGCCTATACCTTGACTATTCTTTCTTGACTTACTGACTGGAACCGGTGCCATGGTTACGGCAAGTAGTTGATTTGTTTTTACTTGTAACCAAACAAAAGTAAGAGCACAAACCATTGTGCACAGGAACAAGAACAAGTTGCCCAGTACTAAGCACTAATCTATCTTCTTAACATTAATTTTTTTTCTCTAGATTTTAATTTAATTTCTCATAAACTTCCTTGACAGAAATACAGAGAGTTTTTCTTTAGACATTAACAATTTACACTCCACAGCTGAATCATTGCATTTAGAGCAAACAGATCTATGCCTTAGAAGTAGTTGCATTAATTGGGAAAGTCATGATTTTTCCTTTATACTTAATAGTCATATGAGAAATCTGAACTATACTTATTAAAGGAATAAAAAAACAAATCAGCCCTTTCCCAGAAACATACTGCGCTCCTCCAGAGGATGGACGCCTTGTGCCATCCACCTCAGTAGGGCCTTGCCATTGCCTGAGTCAGGGGAGGGGCGCAGCAGGACAAGGATCAGATCTTATCCTCTTTGGGTTTCTTAGTAGATCTGGCTTAGGACTAAATTAGACCCTGTATAGGAACAAAATTGGTTTGAATTGAAACTAACCACTACCAAGAAAAGAAATTTTAAAATCATAAATGGAAAAGAGAATTTTTTATTTTGAAGAATTTTTTAACTAGAAGGCTCTGACATGTCGTAAGAGGTAATAATTTGTCTTCCCTTTCCCCTTTATGCTAGAAGAAGCACAGGTGAAATAAAAAGAACTGAAAAAGCTGGCACAGTGGTGCACACCTATAACCCAGCAGCTCAGGAGGCTGAGGCAAGAGGATAGTGAGTTCAACACAGCCTCAGCAAAAACAAGGCACCAAGGAACTCAGTGATGTGGCTGGGGATGTGGCTCAGTGGTCAAGCCCCTGAGTTCAATCTCTGGTAACTGCCCCCCTACATCCTGGCCCCCAAAAAACAGAACTGAAAGAGATGTTAAATGCTGAATAGAGTGCTGAATCTCCAAGACAAGAGAGAGGCTTTTTTTGGGTGAATTTGTTAACATTTTAAACCTACCAGTTAGGGGTAAGGGCATCCCTGCATGTTAGGTGAAAGAGCCCAGCTTCCCCCAAAGTGTGTCCTTGGACCAGCATCACTGGGAACACTTGGAACTCACTGACTGAGGCCAACTGTTCTGCACAATGACCTCTGATCTTTCCCTCAGCTCCAAGCACCCACACCACATGGAAGGATATGAGGACAACTCTGGGCCAGGGCAGATAACTCATAGATTTCACAGTAATAAATTTACATTTCCCCAAGCACCTGAAATCATTCAGATATTTTTCTGAATAAATTGACCTTGTACTGTGTGTGTGTGTGTGTGTGTGTGTGTGTGTGTGTGTTTGTGTTTTAAGCAATTTACTGGGCAACATGAAAATTGGATTTAAAAATTTTAATCATTGCTTGTGCTTTTGAGATCAAATAGGAATCATTGTTTCCCTGATGTGCATAAGGTTTTTCATGATCACACCATTCTTCCTCGTTTTGGTCATGCCCATAGTTTTTTTTCGTTTGAGGAAATGAATCCCTAAGTTTAGTCAGGAAAACATTTCATTTATTGCCAACAAAAAAAAATTCTTCTTTTAAGACTCTAGACTTATTTATTTTATTTTGTTTATATTTAGTCTTTAAAATTAGTTGTGCTTAACGGAAGCACCGACTTTCTATTGAAATTTAAATACTTTAAGCTTCTTAAGGCCCTGATATTTGGAATTTTAATGAAAGCTGTGTTGGCCTATTAATCATGTGCAATGAATTATTAGAACCAAAGACAAGAATGTCTGGGCATTGAAGATAATAAGACAGTTTACTAATATATGGTATTATCATCAGGTAACAAAGTAACACTACAAATAATAGTTAGTACATGATAAATTTTCTGAGTCAATTTCTTTTTGTTTCTTAACAATAAGATAACAAATAACCCAATCAACAAATGGGCCAAGGATCTGAACAGACACTTCTCAGAGGAGGATATACAATCAATCAACAAGTACATGAAAAAATGCTCACCATCTCTAGCAGTCAGAGAAATGCAAATCAAAACCACCCTAAGATACCATCTCACTCCAGTAAGATTCGCAGCCACTATGAAGTCAAACAACAACAAGTGCTGGCGAGGATGTGGAGAAAAGGGTACTCTTGTACATTGCTGGTGGGACTGCAAATTGGTGTGGCCAATTTGGAAGGCAGTTTGGAGATTCCTGAAAAAGCTGGGAATGGAACCACCACTTGACCCTGCTATTGCCCTTCTTGGACTATTCCCTGAAGACCTTAAAAGAGCATGCTACAGGGATGCTGCCATATCGATGTTCATAGCAGCACAATTCACAATAGCTAGACTGTGGAACCAACCCAGATGCCCTTCAATAGATGAATGGATAAAAAAAAATGTGGCATCTATACACAATGGAGTACTATGCAGCAATAAAAATGACAAAATCATAGAATTTGCAGGGAAATGGATGGCACTAGAGCAGATTATGCTTAGTGAAGCTAGTCAATCCCTAAAAAACAAATACCAAATGTCTTCTTTGATATAATGAGAGCAACTATGAACAGAGCAAGGAGGAAGAGCAGGAAAAAAAGAATAACATTTAACAGAGTCATGAGATGGGAGGGAAAGGGAGAGAAAAGGGAAATTGCATGGAAATGAAGGGAGACCCTCATTGCTATACAAAATTATATATAAGAGGTTTTGAGGGGAATGGGAAAATAAACAAGGAGAGTAATGAATTACAGTAGATGGGGTAGAGTGAGAAGAAGAAAGGGGAGGGGAGGGGAGGGAGGATAGTAGGGGATAGGAAGGTAGCAGAATACAACAATTACTAATTGGGCATTATGTAAAATTGTGGATGTATAACTGACATGATTCTGCAATCTGCATTTGGGGTAAAATTGGGAGTTCATAACCCACTTCAATCTAATGTATGAAATATGATATGTCAAGAGCTTTGTAATGTTGTGAACAACCAATATAAAAAATTAAAAATTAAAAAAAAGCAAAAAAAATTAAATCATAAATGTTAATACGTATTAAATCTACAAATTAATGTACATTATGCAAATTAAAGGGATTCATTGATGTTTCCCTACATGCATTAATATATTGTGCATTAATTTCAATTCTTTTTTCTGTAAAATGGGGATAATAAGTTATCTTATAGCTTGTTGTGTAAACCAAATAAGTTAATGCATGTAAAATTATTATAGGCATTTAATAAGTTTAGGTATTTTTATCTAATGTGTGTCTCTATTCGTTACTCAATTTGAAAAATCCTGATTGGATTCAGGTATGTAAAAATTCATCTTTTCAAAGAAATTCACTGAGTTTTGATAGAATCGATTATCCGAAATTCAATCTAATTTTTACAGAAAACATGCCACTTTTAAACTACATTAAACAAGGTTTTTTAAAGTCAGGCATTTATGTGTATTGAAGCAATCTAAGAAGACTCACACTCAAATTATTTTTCTCTGAAATATTCCCTAGATGATTATGATGATTATGGTTATTATTATTGCAGAGCAGAGAGTTTACTATTACGTTGATCTAATTATTATGCTGCATTATATAAATTCTAAGGAAAAAGTACATATTGTGTCACAAAGTGTCATTCATGAGTTATGATTGTTAATAATGGATTCTAATGTTGACCATGATGATGATTCAATCTAATACCCTACATTAATAAAGAGCATAGAGGATAAGAAAAATTGTTTGGGTATCATCCTTCACCCTACCCCACACCCGTGACCTACAAGAAATTAGCCAGTAAAACCAAGAAAAAACTTATATGTAGATAAAATTATATAAACATACATTGGGAGATTTTTTTAATGCCCCATGAAATTGTCCCTCCTGAAATGACCTTTATATTTAAGACCTTTACAATAGCAGTATGCACAACTTCAGAGATTGTATTTTTAAATCCCTGAACATTTACGTTTAGTTTTCCCTTTTACAAATCCACAGACCATGTACTAATTTCCCATAGTAAAATCTGCTGGAACTGCCTTCTATGTGGATTTTTATTTCTTTTTCTGAAAACATCTAGATATCTACCTATAAAAGCGATTGTCATATTGATCTTTTTGATACGGGGAGTTAAAAGAAAGTACATGTCACTGATTTCTAAATGACTTGAAGTTCATCCAGGTAATTGATAGAGAAAAAAGAGAACTTAAGAAATGTGAAGTACATGTAGCTTCCAGCTCCATTTCAAAGTTGATTTATTGTAAATCAATGCTAATAAGGTAACCTCTTGTTTAGGGAAATTATTTAGAGAAAACGATACCTACAACTGACCTAGATAGTGTGGTGTTTTTAGTTATTTCTGGATAAACTTTTACTACAATTTTCGTGAGCACCAAGTATCACAAGAATCCCTACTTTCTCTATTTCCTTCTTTACTTTCTGTATTCTCCTGGTGGATTTCACATTCACCCTTTGCTGTAACAGTTGCCTTCAAGACAATGACTCCCAAATCCACACCTGCAGTTCTAGGCTGTCTGTGAAGGGCATTTCCACGTGATTATCCCACAGATAAATCACATTCAACATTACTCAAATCAAATCCACCAAAGCCTCCTCTACATCTATTATTCCTCACATATTTCTGTTTTCCTGAGTGATACCACCAGCTAGCCAGCCTGTCCAAACTGATTTGTTGTCTTTACTGTGTCCTCTTCAACTAGGACTTTAAAGTTCTCTATATCCTTCTCCATGAGGGCTTCAGAGATTTTCTCCAACCTTCAACACAGCACTTCTTCAGATACAGACCACTTCATTTTGATCTTGTTTTAGCACTCAGATCACTCTTTTGAACTAAACAGGTGTGTCTAAAACCTGGGGAACCAGGTTTCACAGTTATCGAACCCTGCTCCTTGGACTCACACCCACAATTCCATGAGTGGGTCTATCTTCGTGTTCTAGACCTAGAGATCTGATGATTGTCTAAAACCCAGTCTATTTTTTCCAGATGTCCCTGTTTACAGTCTGCACTCACCTGAAAGAGATTTATTGTCCCCTATTGTTGGTACTCTGAAATCATTGATGTCCATGCTCATACAAAAGCCTGGCTTCCAGAGACACACCTGGGCTCTCTGGTGGCCCATGGCATGGTGGGGGGTGGGACGTTTCCCGAGGTTTCTATTGCCAAGTACCTTGCTTAGAAATCAGGCCTGACACAACTTCACAGAGCCCAGTCCTGGCCCCATAGGCTGATACCCTGCCACCTCCCCTGAAGTAGCAGGCTCCTCAGAATGACCCAGGGCTTGGCAGCATCCACTGGTACTATCCCACCAGCCCCTTGAAGCCTAGCTGGAGTCTCCATAGAAACAGGGTACATCTCTATGGAAATGGGCTCCCTTCTCCCTCCCCAGTGTTATGCGGCTCTCAGAGAAGCTCAATAGTGAGGGTCTTTCCATTTATACCAATTAGAATAACCAAGTGTTCTGAGCTTGCTGAGCCTTAGATGGCAGATTTCTGTTATATTCTTTGAGATTTTTTTCATCAATGTTTACTGAGATGCCAACTTGCCATCCCACTAACTATAAGATAGTGTTCTCAGTCAAGACCAATCCCACAACCAATAACACACACACACACACACACACACACACACACACACACGCACACAGCCATCCATCAAGTTGAGCAAGGCTTTGTATCTGTGATACAGACCGAATGCACCCACCAATCACATTCACTGCTTCAAACAGATCGTGATCAGGAAACAACTGATGGCACTTGTAAAATGTGATATGTCCTGGAATATCACTGTGGTAAAAAAAGAAGTATTGAAATGCAAAAAAATGGGAGAAAATACTTAACCTCTTAGAGACCAAAAAAAATATTTAGATGTGGTTCCAACCAATCCTGAGTTAAAAATCATCTTGAAAAAATGCTATCACTTCCATTTATCAATTTACTTACTTACTTACTTACTTACTTACTTACTGCATTACCTGAAATTGAACCCAGTGGCACTCTACCATGAAGCTATATCCCCAGCCTTTCAATTATTTGGGTCGGGGGGCCTTGCAGTGTTTCAAATTTATGATCCTCCTGTCTTAGTCTCCCAAGTCCCTGGGATTACAGGCAGGTACAACTCTTTGCCATTAATTACTTATTTTTAAAATAAGGCTATTTTTAAAAATTGAACTATAATTTGTACTCAAAGAATGCACAGATCTAAAGTGTACAGGTTTATAATATATCACATATATATGAACTACCAAAAATCAGGATATAAAACATTTCCATCACTTTAGAAAATTCCTTCATGCTTCAACTGATATCACCCCTGAGCTCCAAAATAAAAAAAGACTACCATTATTACTTGACCATTATAGCTGTTTTGCTAATTTTTAAACTTTATTTAAAGGAAACATACAGTATATATTTTGTATCTGGATTCTTTCACCCAGAAAAAAATTTTTTTAGATTTGTCAATGTTATTAATGTTCCAGTATTTGTGTTTCTAAAGTAACTGAATTATTCCACTGCATGATAAACCGTGATTTGTCTTCTGTCCTTCTGCTGAAGGCATAATATTTGTTTGAGTTATTATGAATTTTTACACAAGAATTTTTGTGAACTGTGCATTAATTTCCTTGGAAATATGCTAGGAATTGGATTGTTTTGAATAGAATAACTACATATTTAACTAAATTAGAAATTACTAAATATTTTTGAAATGTAAGTGTATAGACTTCAAATTTCACCTTGAGTTTCTATCGAAATAGCTAGAAAGCATGTTGTTTTCATCATTATAATAACCAATAAGAGCAGAAGAAAATGCAAATTAATGACTTTCCTTGACTTTATTATGGATAAAGATTATAAGGCAAACAACTAACCAAAGTCTGGGGAGAGATAAGCAACCAAAATAATCCAGGCATTTTTTTAACTATGGGAGAACCCACTAGATACATAGGAGTTTATTTATAAAAAAAAAAAAAAACTCAAATAATAAATAGTTAATGGATTGCTAAAGACTAAATATAGACTGGTTTAAGAGCATAAAGACCCAGAGGGCTATACACATAATATGTTTGTATTTTTTCTTTTTCTCCATGGATTCCACCAAATGCTCCCAGGAAGATAGGGAAGTATTCTGAGAAAGTGTCTTTAACGGTATCATTTCTTGGATAGGTGGAGAAACAAAGAGCAGCACCAGCAGCCAAAACTTTTCCCAGACCCATTTCCTGATTTTTTGCATAGAACAAAAGCTGTAATCTTCAGGGCAAGAGTAACAGAAACTGTTACATTAGGACACTCAAAGGAAAACCTTTGCATCTATGGAAAGAAACAGGCCAAAATGTCTAACGTCGGGAAGAATAAGAACTAAGCTCAGCCACATTGCTAGAAAGTGGGTCACTGTGAAGGCCATATCCCTGTGACTGAGTTTACAATACCTAAGGCAGGGCTTCGTGGAAACATCAGAAATCCCTTCTCTGTTTCCCACTAGTCCACTAACATGCATTGACTGAAAATAATAGTAGAATACAGCTGAGAATTCTTCAAGAAATAGATTATCTCTGAAGAACAGCGTAAATAGAATACACAAAAGCAAGCAGGGAATAATATTAACAAACTGAACTCAGCCATATAGAATAAGGATAACATTACAGTCAATTGAGATCAATCCCAGAATACAAGGCTGGTTCAATATTCAAAAATTCAATCAACCGAATTTCCATAGTAAGAGACTAATAAGAAAAAATATATATCATTTCAATAGATGCAGAGAAAATAAGAAAATTCAATATCTATTTATGATAAAAAGTATAACTAAATGAAACTAGGGGCAAAGTCCAGTGCTAGAATGCATGCTTAGTATGCATAAGGCTCTGAATTCAAAACCAAGCACACATACATCAAAAAAAAAAAAAACTACTAGTAAAAAATGGATAGATATTTTCTAACTTGATAAAAGGCATTGAGTAAATGTAATGTTCCAGACACATAGGTTATATTATCTCAAAACTTTTTTCAGCAGTTGTGAAATAGACATCATTAATATCCTAAGCAAGGAACAAACTGAAAAATAGAGATGAGCTGACTTTTTTACAAACAACATCTAGTAAACAACAGATGGATTTCAATCCACATCTATCTGGACCAAGAGCCTACTGTTTTACTATAATATTTTTCATTTAAGATTGAAAAAGAAACAGAAATTTTAGTTCAAAACAATGGATCTCGGATTAGCATGGATAACATGATAGAAAATCAGTAATTGTATTAATCATTTTTTTTCAGGAAATGTAATTTTGGTGAGGTAAATCTTATAATACAAAAGAATAAAAATACCTAAGTATATATCATTTGTAAAAATTTCTTGTATCTTATAAAACATAAAAAAATAAAAGTTTCTACTGAAAAAAAATAGATCAATGTATTAAAAAGCAGGTGACTTATAATTTTACTTTTAAGAAATAATCAGAGATGATCACAGATACATATGTATGAAAGCTTCTATTCCAATATTTATGATAGTAAATGGAATGGAAGGTTTCTATGTTCAATAAACAGGGAGATATTAACTTAATTTCATGTAAGGAAATTAAGATTACAAGGTAAACAACTAAATAGAGTACAACAATATTGGGAAATTTTGCTTTGGATATTTTAAAGATAGATAGAGGTAGAATGGGATGAATGAAAAGAGAGCTTTGATTTTGTGACCTGTTCTATTCTTCTGAATAACTTTCTGCATTTTCCTCATTTTTCCACAATGAAAACTTATTACTTGAAATAACAGACATACAAAAAAGAATTCATCATAGTGAAGCACAGTGTTAGGAGGGAGATACTGCAGATTCAATGAGACACAGGGGTTGATAGCTGGTCGTGCATTTTGACCAAGTCTCCATTTATTCTTACAAAAAAGCACCCATGCAACAGTCTGTGAGAAGTTATGCTCTCTCTAAAGTCACTCCTATACGTCTCTTTCCAGAGTCCAGGCATCTCTGTATACAATATTATTTGCCATGTTGCTGCAGATTAACAAGCCTGTTTGGGGTGCTCTCAGTTCATTCTCGTCATGGTCTCTTTTTCTCTGTTTTGTAGCTATGATACCATTGGAAATGAGCAATCAATCATTTGTCACTGAATTCATCTTCTTGGGATTTTCCAACCACTCCAACCTACAGGGCTGGTTCTTTCTGCTCTTTCTGGTCATTTATCTGACTACTCTCCTGGGGAACATGCTCATAATAGTGGGAACCAGGGTCAGTCCTGCTCTCCACACTCCAATGTACATTTTCCTCAGCAATTTGAGCTTCTTGGACGTCTGCTAAACATCCACCACCCTCCCATTACTGCTGGTGAACTTCTTCTGGGAGAAGAAGGCCATTTTTATGAGGGCTGCCTTTCCCAGATCTTCTTCTTCGTGACACGTGCTGGCACAATAGGCTTCTTACTGGCTGTTTGGCCAGTATGACTGCTGTGTGGGCCACCTGTCTTCCTGCTCAGTACCCAGTCATCATGAATGTGAAGGTCTGTGTTTGCTTGGTGACTGGGTCCTGGCTGTGTGGGCTGGTGAGTTTGGTCACACACACGGTGCTGGCCATCACACTCACTCTGTGTGGGCCCCACCAGATCAGCCACTTTCTCTGTGACACCCCATTGCTCATGAAGCTCTCCTTCTCAGACATCTCTGTCAACGAGTCTGTGCCTCATGTGGTCAGTGCCACCATGGGCCTGAGCCCCTGCCTCTTCACTGCAGCCTCCTACGCACTCATCCTGGCGGCCATCCTGGTTATTCCTTCTGCCCAGGGCAGGAGGAAGGTCTTCTCCACCTGTGCATCCCCACTCACTCTTGTGGTGCTCTTTTATGGAACAGCCAACTTTCACTATGACAGGCCCAGAAAAGGCTGGACATAGACACCCTGGTCTCTGTGCTCTTCTGTGTGGTGAGCCCCCTGTTGAGCCCCGTCATTCACAGCCTGAGGAGCAATGAGTTCCAGAGTGCCCTGAGGAAGCTGGCTGCAGGGTGTGCATCTTTTTGCATGATCAAAGTCTAGACCAATCTTCAAACTGGAGTATAAAGTCATCTGAAAAAAGATGCCTCCCAGGGACTTGTAGGCACCTGGTTAGAGAGTTTGTATCTGGAGATTCAACTCCAACTCCCGCTTTTAAAATCTTTGAGACTCCTTTCTCTCTTCTCTTTTCACAAACACCCTTTTCTCACTTTCATGTTCAAGTGTGTCGGACACCTTGTGTGGGTGTTCAGCACCATCTCTGTCCTTCTGTGTTCTCCCCACACCAGAGGGACAGAATGTATGAGGACCTCATTTCCCACACCCCCCTGCCTGCAGGCCTCCATTTTATGAGGTTCTGTCAAGATCAGCCAAACACTAGGCAGAGAGGAAGAAAGGAAAGGAAGAAAGCGTGTTCTTTTGGATCCTATAGCAGCAGCAGCAAACCAGCCCTGTAGAGGCAGGAACTAATCTCCTTGGTGCCAGGAGCTGTGTGTGCAGGCTCTTAGACAGGTGTTCCTCAATGTGTGTCACAGTAGCGTGGAATGAGCATCTCTTTCCAGGGAAATTAGGGTTTCCATATATGGGGTGGTGTCACCTGCCCTTTTTTCCTTTTTTCTTCCAGATCTCCCAACCATTTTATAAATTTTTTCTTTGTCAACTTCCTCTACCCTAAGACATAAAGAGTCATTCTTCATCTCTACCTGACCACGGTGGCACTGACCACAATAGTGGTTTACATCAGAGATGGTTCTAGATAACAGATCTGTGGAGTTAGGTTGGATGTCTGACCTGAGGAAATTGAATATGTTGATGATGTCACAGCCCATGGAAAAGGAGACCTGATAATTCCTGGTGTGCAATGACCCAACAGAGACTTTAAGTTATCATGGCCTGAAATCAAATGTCTATGGAAAACTGAGATTTGGAATAACACCATCGACCTTTAGGGTGGGAATGAACATTACAACATGACTACAGACTGCTGTTACTGACTAGATTGGGAGACTTACAGAAAGAAAATGATAGGTTCAAGCATTATATTCCTCCTTCAAGTCAGGTTCAGATCATGAGAATTATTTTCTCTATGGAAACTGTTAAAGGTTAATATCAGAATAAATCATCCAATTCTTCAAATTGCAGAAGTACAAAGAAAATTATAAATCCACAATTTCTCCAGGTCTCTCTTATGTCAATTAGGACATTAATGGGAAAATGATTGAGACCCTCTTAATTAGAATGGCAAAATACCAGTGGAATTAGATAAATCTCAGAGCCTTGATCCCTGAAATCTCCATTAACCCTCTTTGCTGTCAGAAGCAACCCCTCCTCCCCCGAGGAGACTAGCTTTCCTAAATTGAAGACCCTATGGTGACTCTACCTGGGCAGTTGTCTTTTTTTTTTAAGAGAGAGTGAGAGAGGAGAGAAGAGGAGAGGAGAGGCGAGAGAGAAAAAGAGAGAGAGAGAGAAAATTTTTAATATTCATTTTCTAGTTCAGAAATAAATAAGGTGTTGGATGGCGTGTTATGTGACCCCATCCCTGGCCTCACAGCTGTATCTGGAGGAGGTCCTGGAGCACCAGCCTTCGCCAAGGCCTCCTGGACATGCGTTCAGAAGGCAGCACCAGATCCTTGTGAAACCTGCAGCCGCTGTCCTCGGCAGCCTGGGAATACATTAACAGATGGCATCATTGAAACGGGCTCCCTGATTTCAGTGAGAATAAGGGGACCCTGAAGTAAAAGAGGCTATGTGGTGGAGCAGTGATCAGAACATTTTAATCTGTAGCGATTTTTGACAGTGGTAAATGATCGTGGTATTTATACATGAGAAAAAATGTGCACCCTCCTAGAATAGTGCCTGTCCTATGTAATGTGAAACTCTTCTTTTCACACTTCATTGGTGCATTGTAGTGGTCCATAATGGTGGGATTTGCTGACCACATATTTTAACATGCACACAAAATAACCGTGAACTTTGGCCAATATCATTTCAATAATTCCCTTTTTCTCACCTCCTCCCCTGGTGCCTTGACTCTACTGATCTTCCTTCAACTTTCATGATGAGACTCTCTTCCCAACTTTCCTTCCTTTTCCCCCTCTAGCTTTAACAGAGGAAAAACATATGGCCCTTAACTTTCTGAGTTGCTTATTTCCCTTAATGTTCTGAAGATCCATCCATCTTCCAGCATGACATAATTTCGTTCTTCTTTATGGCTGAATGAAATTCCAGTGTGCATATACCAGATGTTCTTTATCCATTCATCCACTGATGTCACCTCGGCTGGTTCATGGGCATGTATGTGTCATTATAGTATGATGACTTTGATCCGCTCTGATAAATACCAAGCAGAGGTAGAGCTGGGTAGCAGGGTGGTCCATGGCTACTCCTGAGGAGCCTCCATCCTGATTTCCGCGGTGGTTGTGCTGATTTACATGCTCACCAACAGGGTGAGAGTGCTCCTTTCTCTCCAATTCTTTCCTTGTCACACTGGTTTCTGTTTGTATTCTTGGTGGTTGCCTTTTTCATTGAAGTGAGATGAAATCTTCACGGTAGTCTTGACTTGCAAGTATTTTCATTTGATATTGAGGTGCAGAAGGACTTTTGAGGAGAGGAGACATTGGCGACTGGGGTGCAGAAGGATCGTTGCAGGGAGGAGAGTTTGGAGAATGAGGTGCAAAAAGACTGTTTCGGAGAGCAGAAGTTAGAGGCTCGGGTGCAGAAGGCCTGTTACGGAGAGCAGAGTGTGGCGAAGGGCTCCAGAAGGACTGTTATAGATCACAGAGTTTGGAGACTTGGTTGAAGAAGGATCTAACAGAGAGCAGATGTTGGGGACCCAGGTGCAGAAAGACTGTTACAGAGAATAGAGGTTGAAGACTGAGGTGCAAAAGGATCGTAGCAGAGAAGAGGGTTTTAAGACTGAGGTGCAGAAGCACTGTTGCACAGACCGCAGGTTGGAGACTGGGGCGCAGAAGGACTGATGCAGAGAGCAGTGGTTGCATACTGGGGTGCAGAATTCTTGTTATAGAAAACAGACTTTGAAGACTGGGGTGCAGAAGGCCTGTTTCGGAGAGGGGAGTTGGGAGAAGGAGTGCAGAAGGACTGTTAGAGAGGGCAGAGTTGGGAGACTGGGTTACAGAAGGATCTTACAGAGAGCAGATGTTAGAGACTGAGGTGTAGAATGATTGTTGCAGATAGAAGAGTTTGGAGACTGGGGGTGCAGAAGGCCTGTTAAATAGAGCAGAGGTTGAAGACTGGGGTGCAGAAGGACTGGTATAGAAAGCAAAGTTAGGAGACTGGGTGGCAGAAGTATCTTACAGAGAGCATAGTTTGGAGACTGAGGTGCAGGAGGACTTTTACAGAGAGCAGTGGTTGGAGACTGGGGTTCAGATGGATCGTGTAGAGAGAAGAGGTTTCAGACTGAGGTGTAGATCGACTGTTACAGAGAGCATAGTTTGGAGACTGAGGTGCAGAAGGACTGTTACAGGGAGCAAATTTTGGAGACTGTGTTGCACAAGGATCTTACATAGAGCAGAGTTTGGAGACTGAGGTGCATAAAGACTGTTAGAGAGAGCAGATGTTGAAGTCTGGGGTGCAGAAGGATTGTTGCAGAAAGCAAAATTTTCAGACTGAGGTGCAGAAGGACTTTTGCAGAGAGCAGTTGTTGGAGACTGGGGTGCAAAAGGTTTGTTGCAGAGAGCAGTACAGAAGGACTATTAAAGAGAGCAGAGGTTGGAGACTAGGGTACAAAAGGACTTTTTCAGAGAGCAGATGTTGAATACTGTTATTCAGAAGGACTGTTGCAGAGAGCAGAAGTTGGAGAATGGTTTGCAGAAGGACTTTTGCAGAGAGCAGAGGTAGGAGACTGAGGTTCAGATGGTCGGACAAAGAAAGCAGAGGTTGGAGACTGGCGTGCAAAAGGACCTTTATAGAGAGGAGAGTTTGGAGACTGTGGTACACAAGGACTGTTACAGAGAGCAAAGTTTGGAGACTGGGGAGCATAAGGAGTGTTGCAGAGTACAGAGGTTGGAGACTGAGGTCCAGCAGGACTGTTGCAGAAAGCAGAGGTTGGAGACTGACGTGGAGAAGGAATATTACAGAGAGCAGAGGTTGGACACTTGAGTTTAGAAGGACTGTTGCAGAGACCAGATTTTGGAGACTGGAAGTGCAGAAGGACTGTTTAGAGAGCAGATGTTGGAGACTGGGGTGCAGAAGGACACTTGCAGAGAGCAGAGGTTGAAGACTGAGGTGGAGAAGGACTGTTATACAGAACAGAGTTTCGAAACTGGGCTGCAGAAGGACTGTTGGAGAGAGCAGAGTTTTAAGCCTGAGGTACAGAAGGATCATTGAAGAGAGCAGAGGTGGTGACTTGGCTGCAGAAGGACTGTTACACACAGAAAACGTTGCAGACAGGGGTGCAGAAAGAATTTTGCAGACAGAAGAGGTTGAATACTGGGGCGCATAAGGACTGGTGCAGATAGCAGAGTTTGGATATGAGGTGCAGAAGGACTGTTACAGAGAGCAGAGGTTGTAGACTGGGGTGCAGAAGGACTGATACAGAAAGCAGAGGTTGGAGACTGGAGTGCAGAAGGACCGTTACAGAGAGAAGAGTTTTAAGTGTGCAGTACAGAATGACTGTTTCAGAGAGTAGAGGGTGGCGACTGGGGTGCAGAAAGGAGTGTTGCAAAGAACAGAGTTTGGAGACTGAGATGCAGAAGGACTGTTACAGAGAGCAGAGTTTTAGACAAGGTTGCAGAATGATCTTTCAGAGAGCAGAGATTGTAGATCGAGTTGCAGCAGGAGTGTTACAGAGAGCAGATGTTGGAGACTGGGGTGCAGGAAGATTGTTATAGCGAACAGACTTTAGAGACTGGGGTGCAGAGGGCCTGTTAAGGAGAGGAGAGTTGGGAGAATGTGTGCAGAAGGACTGTTACAGAGGGCAGAGTTTGGAGTCTGGGTTACAGAAGGTACTTACAGAGAGCAGTTGTTTGAGAGTGAGGTGCAGAGGGACTGTTACAGAGAGTAGATGTTGGAGACTGAGGCACAGAAAGATTGTTACAGAGAGCAGATTTTGGAGACTGGGGTACAGAAGGACTGTTTCAGATACCAGAGGTTGGAGACTGGGGTGTACAAAGAGTGTTGCAGAAACCAGAAGTTGGAATCTGGGGTGCTGAAAGACTTTTGCAGAGAGCAGATGTAGGAGACTAAGATGAAGAAGGACTGATACAAAGAGCAGAGGTTTGCTACTGAGGTGCAGAACGACTGATACAGAGAGCAGAGTTTCGAGACTGGGGTGCAGAAGGCCTGTTACAGACAGCAGAGGTTAAAGACTGTGGTTCAGAAGGGCTCTTAGAGAGAGCAGAGTTTGAAGACTGGGTTTCAGAAGGATCTTACATAGAGCAGAGTTTGGAGACTGAGGTGCAGAAGGACTGTTACGAAGAGCATACTTTGGAGTCTGGGGTGCTGAAGGATCATTGTAGACAGCAGAGTTTCCGGAATGAGATGCAGAAGGACTGTTGCAGAGATCAGATGTTGGAGACTTGGGTGCAGAAGGACTGTTGCAGAGACCAGATGTTGGAGAATGGGATGGTGGAGAAGAATCATTGCAGAGAGAAGAGGTTGGACACTGGGGTGCAGAAGGACTGTTACACAGAGCAGAAGTTGGAGACTCGGGTGCAGAAAGATTATTGCAGAGAGCAGAGTTTTCAGATTGAGGTACAGAAGAACTGTTGCAGAGAGCAGATGTTGGAGATTGGTTTGCACAAGGACTGTTGCAGCGAGCAGAGGTTGGAGACTGGGTGCAGAGGGATCGTTGCAGAGAGCAGAGGTTGGAGACTGGGGTGCAGAAGGACTTTTACAGAGAGCAGAGTTGGAAACTGGGGTGCAGAAGGTCTTTTACAGAGAGCAGAGTTTGGAGACTGGGTTTCAGAAGGATCTTACATAGAGCACAGTTTGGAGAATGAGGTGGTAGAAGCACTGTAACAGAGAGTAGATATTGGACACTCAGGTGCAGAAGAACCATTTGCAGCTAGCAGAGGTGTAGACGGAGGTGCAGAAGGATGTTGGAGTGAACAGAGTTTAGAGACTGGGGTCTAGAAGGACTGTACCAGAGAGCAAAGGTTGGAGACTAAGGTGCAGAGGGACAGTTACACAGAGCACAGGTTGGAGACTGGGTGCAGAAGGACTTATACAGAAAACAGAGTTGAAGAAAGTGGTGCAGAAGGACCCTTACAGAGAACAGAGTTTGGAGACTTCAGTACAGAAAGACTGTTACAGAGAGCAGAGGTTTTAGACTTGGGGTGCAGAATAACTATTGTAGCGATCAGAATTTGAAGACTAGGGTGAAGAAGGACCATTGCAGAAAGCAGAGGTTAAAGACTGTGTTTCAGAAGGATCTTACAGAGAGAAGAGTTTGGACACTGAGGTGCATAAGGACTGTTGCAGAGTGCAGAGTTGGAGATTGGGGCACATTAGGACTGTTGCTGAGAACAGGAGGTTGGAGTCTTAGGTACAGAAGGACTGTTACAGAGAGCAGAGGTGGAGACTGGGGTGCAGAATGACTGATACATAACACAGAGTTTGGAGACTCGGGTTCAGAAGGACCGTTACAGAGAGAAGAGGTTAGAGACCTGGGTTGGAGAAGGACTCTTACAGAGAACAGAGGTTGAAGACTGTGGTACAGAAAAACTGTTGTTGAGAATAAGGTTGGAGACTCGGGTGCAGAGGGACCATTGCAGAGAGCAGTGGTTGGAGACTGCAGTAAAGAAGGACTGTTACAAAGAGCAGAGGTTGGGTACTTGGGTGGAGAAGAACTGTTGCAGAGAGCAGAGATTGCAGAGTGAGGTGCAGAAGGACTTTTACAGAGAGCAGAGTTTGGAGACTGCTTGTGCAGAATGACTGATACAAAAAGCAGAGGTTGGAGACTGGGGTGAAGTAGGACCCTTACAGAGAACAGAGGTTGAATACTGCGGTACAGAAGAAGTGTTTTTGAGAACAAGGTTGGAGACTGGGGTGCAGAGGGACCATTGCAGAGTGCAGAGGTTGGAGACTGGGGTGCAGATGGACTGTTGTAGAGAGCAGATGTTGGAGACTTGGGTGCATAAAGACTGTTGCATAGAGCAGAGGTTGGACACTGAGGTGCAGAAGGACTTTTAGAGAGACCAAGACTGGGGTTCAGAAGGATCGTTGCCGAGAGCAGAGTTTGGAGACTGGGATGTAGAAAAATTGTTAAAAAGAGCAGATTTTGGAGACTGTAATGCAGAAGGACTTTTACAGAGAGCAGAAGTTGAATACGGGTGTGCAGTAGGACATGTACAGAGAGAACATGTTCGAGACTGATGTGCAGAAAAACTGTTGCAGAGAGCAAAGTTTGGAGACTGGGGTGAAGAAGGAGTGTTTCAGAGAGCAGAGGTTGCAGACTGAAGTACAGAAGGACCCTTACAGAGACAAGAGTTTGGAGACTGCTGTACAGAAGGACTGTTACAGAGAGCATAGGTTGGAGACAGGTGTTCAGAAAGATCTTACAGACAGCATAGTGTGGAGACTGGGGTCCAGAAAGACTATTGCGGAGAGCAGAGGTTGGAGATTGGGGTGCAGAAGGCCTGTTACAGAGAGCAGTGCTTGGAGACTGAGGTGCAGAAGAATCGTTGCTGAGAGCAGAGTTTTCATACTGAGGTGCAGAAGGACTGTTACAGAGAGCAGAGTTTGGAGACTGGGGTGCAGAAGCCCGGTTACAGAGAGCAGAGGTTCTAGACTGGGTTGGTGAAGAACTGCTGCAGAGATTAGAGGTTGGAGACTGAGGTGCATAAAGAGTTTTACAGAGAGCAGAAGTTGGAGACTGGGGTGCAGAAAGATTGATACAGAAATAAGAGCTTGAATACTGCGGTGCAAAAGGACTGTTGCAGAGAGCAGAGGTTGGAGACTGAGGTGAGGAACGACTGTTGCAGAGAGAAGATGTTAGAGCCTGGGGTGAGAAAGGACTGTTGCAGAGAGCAGAGATTGTAGACTGGTCTGCAGAAGGAGTATTGCAGAGAGCAGAGGTAGCAGACTGAGGTGCAAAAGGACTGTTACAGAAAGCAGAGTTTGGAGAATGTGGTGCTGATGGACTGATACTGAAACCACGGTTGAAGACTGGGGTGCATAAGGACCCTTACAGAGAACAGAAATTGGAGACTGTGGTACAGAAGGACTGTTACAGAGAGCAGAGGTTGGAGACTGGGGTGCAGAATAATTGTTGTAAAGAACAGAGTTGGGAGACTGGGGTGCAGAAGGACCATTGCAAATAGCAGAGGTTAGAGACTGGGTTTCAGAAGGATTATACAGAGAGCAGAGTTTGGACACTGAGGTGCAGAAGCACTGTTGCAGAGACCAGAGGTTGGCGTTTGAGGCACAGTAGGACTGTTGTAGAGATCAGAGGTTAAAGTCTGAGGTTCAGAAGGACTGTTACAGAGAGCAGAGTTTAGAGACTAGGTGCATAAGGACTGATACAGAAAGCAGATTTTGGAGACTGGGGTGCAGAAGAACCGTTTCATAGAGCCGAGGTTGGAGACTGCAGTACAGAAGAATGGTTACAGCGATAAATGGTTGGAGACTGGGGTGGTAAAGGACTGTTGCAGAGAGCAGATTTTGGAGACTGGGGTGTAGATGGACTGTTGTAGAGAGCAAAGGTTTAAGACTGGGGTGCAGAAGGACTCGTGCAGAGAGCAGAGGTGGCAGAGTGAGGTGCAGAAGCAGTGATACAAAGAGCAGGGTTTGGAGACTGTGGTGCAGAAGGACTGATACAGAAAGCAGATGTTGGAGAATGGGGTGAAGAAGAACCCTTACAGAGAGCAGAGTTTGGAGACTGATGTGCCAAAGGACGTTACAGAGAGCAGAGGTTGGAGACTGGGGTGGAGAAGGAATGTTGCAGAGTGCAGTGTTCGGAGACTGGGTTACAGAAGGACTGTTGCAGAGAGCAGAGGTTGGAGACTGGGGTGCAGAAGGGTTGTTACAGAGAGCAGAGTTTGGAGACTTGGGTGCAGAAGGACTGATACAGAAAGCAGAGGTTGGAGACTGGGGTGCAGAAGGACTGTTGAAAAGAGCAGAGTTTGGAGACTGGGGTGCAGAAGGACTATTGAAGAGAGCAGAGGTTGAAGACTAAGGTGCAGAAGGACTGTTACAATGAGCAGAGTATGGAGACTGTGGTACAGAAGGACTTTTACAGAGAGCACAGGTTGAAGACTGGGGTGCAGTAGTTCTTTTACAGAGAGCACAGGTTGGAGACTGAGGTGCAGAAGGACCCTTACATACCAGAGGTTGGAGACTGCGGTACAGAAGGACTGTTTCAGAGAGCAGTGGTTGGAGACAGGTGTGCAGAAGGATCTGACAGACAGCATAGTTTGGAGACTGGGGTGCAGAAGGAGTGCTGCTGAGAGCAGTGGTGGGAGACTGGGGTACAGAAACATCGTTGAATAGAGAAGAGAATGGAGACTGGGGTCAAAAGGCCTGTTACAGAAAGCAGAGTTTCAAGATTGGAGTGTTGAAGACCTGTTACAGAGAGCAGGGCTTGGAGACTGGGGTGCGGAAGAACAGATACAGAGAGCAGAGTTTAAAGACTGGGTTGCAAAAAGATCTTACAGAGAGCAGAGGTTGAAGACTGAGGTACAGAAGAACTGTTACAGAGAGAAGAGGTTGGAGACTGGTGTGTAGAACGACTGTTTCAGAGAGTAGAGGTTGGAGATTGGCGTCCAGAAAGATTTTTCCCGACAGCAGAGGTTGGAGACTGGGGTGGAGAAGGACTGCTGCAGAGAGTAGAGGTTGGAGACTGGGGTTCAGAAGGCCTCTTACAGAGAGCAGAGGTTGGAGACTTGAGTGCAGAAGGCCTGTTACAGAGAGCAGAAGTTGGAGACTGAGGTGCAGAAGAACTGTTGTGGAGTGCAGAGGTTGGAGACATGCTGTAGAAGGTCTGTTGGAGAGAGCAGAGTTTGGAGATTGGGGTGCCGAAGGACTGTTGCAGAGAGCAGAATTTGGAGACTGAGGTGCAGAAGGACTGTACAGAGAGCAGAGGTTAAAGACTTGAGTGCAGAAGGACTGATAAAGAAAGCAGGGGTTGAAGACTGGTGTGCAGAAGGACAGTTACAGAGAGAAGAGTTTGGAAACTGCAGTACAGATGGACTGTTGCAGAGAGCAGAAGTTGGAGACTAGGGTGGAGAAAAACTGTTTCAGAGATCAGATGTTGGAGACTGGGGTGCAGAAGCACTGTTGCAGAGAGGAGGTTTCAGACTGGCGTGCAGGAGGACTGTTGCAGAGCGTAGGGGTTGGAGACTAGGGTGCAGAAAAACTGTTGTGGAGAGCAGACGTTGGAGATTGGGGTTGAGAAGGACTGTTGCTGAGAGCAGAATTTGGAGATTGAGGTTCAGAAGGAATGTTACAGAAAGCAGTGGTTAGAGACTTGAGTGCAGAAGTACTGATACAAAAAGCAGAGATTGGAGACTGGGGGTGCAGAAAGACTGTTGTAGAGAGCAGATGTTGGAGACTGGGGTGCAGAAGGACTGTTGCATAGAGTAGAGGTTGGAGACTTGGGTGGAGAAGGACTATTGCAGAGAGTAGAGGTTGGAGATTGGGTTGCAGGAGAACTGTTGCAGAGAGCAGAGGTTGGAGACTGGGTGGAGAAAGACTGTTGCAGAGAGTAGAATTTGGAGATTGGGGATCCACAGGACTTTTGCAGAGAGCAGAGTTTGGAGACTAAAGTGGAGAAGGACTATTACAGAGAGCAGAGGTTGGAGACTGGGGTGCAGAAGGACTGATACAGAAAGCAGAGATTGGAGACTGGGGTGCAGAAGAACTGTTGCAAAGAGCATATGTTGGAATCTAGGGTGGAGAAGGACAGTTGTCGACAGCAGATGTTGGAGACTGGGGTGGCAGATGGAGTGTTGCAGAGAGCAGAGTTTGGAGACTGGAATGTAGTACAACTGTTGCAGAGAGCAGAGGTTGCAGACTGAGGTGCAGAAGGAGTGTATTTGGGGTAAAAATGGGAGTTCATAACCAACTTGAATCTAATGTATGAAACATGATATGTCAATAGCTTTGTAATGTTTTGAACAACCAATAAAAAAATAAATAAAAAAAAAGAAAGAGTGTTACAGCAGCAGAGTTTGGAGACTGTGGTGCAGAAGGACTGATACAGAAAGCAGAGGTTGGAAACTGGGGTGCAGAAGGAGCATTACAGAAAACAGAGGTTGGAGACTGCGGAACATAAGGACTGTTACAGAGAGCAGAGATTGGAGACTGAGGTGCAGAAGGACTGTTACAGAGAGTAGATGTTGAAGATTGAGGTGTAGAAAGACCATTGCAGAGACCAGAGGTTGGAGACTAAAGTGCAGAAGCACGGTTGCGGAGTGCAGAGGTTGGAGACTTGCGTGTAGAAGGATTGTTGCAGAGAGCATAGGATGGAGATTGGGGTTCAGAAAGACTGTTGCAGAAAGAAGAATTTTGAGACTGAGGTGCAGAAGGATTGTACAGAGAGCAGAGGTTAGGGACTTGAGTGCAGAAGGACTGATAGAGTAAGCAGGGGATTGAGACTGGTGTGCAGTGGGAAAGTTACAGAGAAAAGAGTTTGGAAACTGCAGTACAGAAGGAATTTTAAGGAGAGCATAGGTTGGAGACTGGGGTTGAGAAGGACTGTTGCAGAGTTCAGATTTTGGAGACTGGGGTGCAGAAGGACTGTTGCAGAGAGCATAGGTTGGAGACTGGGGTGTAGTAGGACTATTGCAGAGAGCAGAGGTTGCAGACTGAGGTGAGGAAAGACTGTTACAGCAGCAGAGTTTGGAGACTGTGGTGCAGAAGGACTGATACAGAAAGCAGAGGTTGGAAACTGGGATGCCGAAGGACTGTTACAGAGAGTAGATGTTGAAGACTAAGGTGTAGAAAGACCATTGCAGAAAGCAGAGGTTGGAAACTGATGTGAAGAAGGACTGTTGCGGAGTGCAGAGGTTGGAGACTTGTGTGTAGAAGGACTGTTGCAGAGAGCAAAGGTTGAAGATTGGGGTGCAGAAGGACTGTTGCAGAGAGCAGAGATTGGAGACTTGAGTGCAGAAGGACGGATAGAGAAAGCAGGGGTTGGATACTGGTGTTCAGAAGGACAGTTACAGAGAGAAGAGTTTGGAAACTGCAGTACAGAAGGAGTGTTACAGAAAGAAGAGGTTGGAGACTGGGGTGGAGAAGGACTGTTGAAGAGATCAGATGTTGGAGACTGGGGTGCAGAAGGACTGTTTCAGAGAGGAGGTTGGAGACTGGGGTGCAGAAAGACTGTTTCAGAGAGTAGGGGTTGCAGATTGGGGTGAGAAGGACTGTTGCTGAGACCAAAATTTGGAGTCTGAGGTGCAGAAGGACTGTTACAGAGAGCAGTGGCTAGAAACTTGCGTGCAGAAATACTGATACAGAAAGCAGAGATTGGAAACTGGGGTGCAGAATGATTATTGTAGAGAGCAGATGTTAGAGACTGGGGTGCAGAAAGAATGTTTAATAGAGTAGAGGTTGGAGACTTGGGTGCAGAAGGACTATTGCAGAGAGTAGTGGTTGGAGATTGGAGTGCAGAAGAACTGTTTCAGAGAGTAAAGGTTGGAGACTCGGGTGGATAAAGACTGTTGCAGAGAGTAGCATTTGGAGATTGGGGTGCCACAGGACTGTTGCAGAGAGCAGAGGTTGGAGAGTGAAGTGGAGAAAAACTGTTAAAGAGAACAGAGTTTGGAGACTGCGGTGCAGAAGGACTGATACAGAAAGCAGAGGTTGGAGACTGGAGTGCAGAAGGAGTATTGCAGAGTGCAGAGTTTGCAGACTGATGTGCAGAAGGAGTGTTACAGCAACAGAGTTTGGAGACTGTGGTGCAGAAAGGCTGATACAGAAAGCAGAGGTTTGAAACTAGGGTGCAGAAGGACCATTAAAGAAAACAGAGCTTGGAGACTGCGGAACAGAAGGACTGTTACAGAGAGCAGAGGTTGGAGACTTGGGTGCAGAAGACATGTTTATAGAAAACAGAAGTTGGAGACTGGGGTGGAGTAGACTGTTACAGAGAGCAGAGGTTGGAGATTGGGGTGCAGCATAACTCTTGCAGAGAGCAGAGGTTGGAGTCTGACGTGCAGAAGGACTGATACAGAAAGCAGAGTTTGGAGACCAGGGTGCAGAAGGACCATTACAAAGAGCAGAGGTTTGAGACTACAGTATAGAAGGACTGTTACAGAGAGCAGAGTTTGGAGACTGGGATGTAGAAGTACTGTTACAGAGAGAAAACGTTGGAGAATGGGGTGCAGCATAAGTGTTGTAGAGAACAGAGGTTGGAGACTTGGTTGCAGAAAGACCATTGTAGAAAGCAGAGGTTGGAGACTGGGTTTCAGAAGGATCTTACAGAGAGCAGAGTTTAGATACTGAGGTGCAGAAGGACTGTTGCAGAGAGCAGCAGTTGGAGATTAGGGCGCAGAAAGACTGTTGCCGAGAGCAGAGGTTGGAGTCTGAGGTGCAGAAGGAAAGTTACAGAGAGAGGAGGTTGGAGACTGGGGTTCAGAAAAACTGATAGAGAAAGCAGAGTATGTAGACTGGGGAACGAAAAGATCGTTACAGAGAGCAGAGTTTGGAGACTGCAGTACAGAAGTACTGTTACAGAGAGCAGAGGTTGGAGACTGGGGTGGAGAAGAACTGTTCCAGAGAGCAGATTTTGGAGACTGGTGTGCAGAAGGACTGTTGCAGAGAGCAAGGTTGAAGACTGGGCTGCAGAAAGACTGTTGCAGAGAGCAGAGGTTGCAGAGTGAGGTGCATAAGGACTTTTATAGAGAGCAGAGTTTGGAGACTGTGTTGCAGAAGGACTGATACAGAAAGCAGAGGTTGGTGATTGGGATTAAGAAGGACCCTTACAGAGAATAGAGATTTAAGACTCTTGTACAGAAGAACTGTTGTAGAGAACAGAGGTTGGAGACTGGGGTGCAGAGGGACCATTGCAGAGAGCAGAATTTGGAGACTGGGGTGCAATAGGACTGTTACAGACAGCAGAGGTTGGAGACTTGATTGCAGAAGGACTGATACAAAAAGCAGAGTTTTGAGACTGGGGTGCAGAAGGACCGTTACAGAGAGAAGTGTTTTTGAAACTGCAGTACAGAAGGACTGTTACAGAGAGCAGAGGTTGGAGACTGGGGTGGAGAAGAACTGTTGCAGAGATCAGATGTTGGAGACTGGAGTACAGAAGGACTGTTGCAGAGAGTAGAGGATGGACATTGGGGTGTAGAAGAAGTGTTACAGAGAGGAGAGTTTGGAGACTGGGGTGCAGAAGGACCGTTGCAAAAAGGTGAGGTGGGAGACTGAGGTAATGAAGGATCATTACAGAGAGCAGATGTTGCAGACTGAGGTGCAGAAGGACATTTACTAAGAGAAGAGTTTGGAGACTGGGGTGCAGAAGGATTCTTACAGAGAGCAGACGATAGAGACTGGGGAGCAGAAGGAGTGTTACAGAGAGAAGAGTTTGGAGATTGGGTTGCAGAAGAACTGTTACAGAGAAAAGCTGTTTGAGACTGGGGTGCAGAAGGCCTGTAACAGAGAGCAGAGGTTGGAGACTGGGTTGCAGAAGGACTGTTTTAGAGAGCAGAGTTTGGAGACTGCAGTACAGAAGGACTGTTACAGAGAGTAGATCTTGGAGACTGGGGTGCAGAAGGAATATCACAGAGAACAAATTTTGGAATCTGGGGTGCAGAAGGATCTTATAGAGACCAGAAGTTGGAGACTGGGGTCTAGAAGGACTGTTGCAGGGAGCAGATGTTTGAGACTGGGTGTAGAAGGACTGTTGCAGAGAGCAGAGGTTGGAGACTGAGGTGCAGAAGGACTGTTAGAGACAGCAGAGGTTGAAGACTGGGGTGCAAAAGGACCGTTACAGAGAGCAGAGTTTGGAGAGTGCAGTACAGAAGGACTGTTACAGAGAGAAGAGTTTGGAGACAGGGGTGCAGAAGGACTATTTCAGAGAAAAGGGTTTGGAGACTGGGGTGCAGAAGAAATGTTGCAGAGAGCAGAGGTTGGAGACTGAGATGCAGAAGGACTGTTACACAGATCAGACGTTGGAGACTGGGGTGAAGAATTATGATACAGAAAGCAGAGGTGGCAGACTGGGGTGCAGAAAGACCATTACAGAGAGCTGAGGTTGAAGACTGGCGTGCAGAAGGACTGTTTCAGAGAACAGAGTTTACAGACTGGGGTGCAGGACGACTGTTACAGAGAGCAGTGGTGGAGACTGGGGTGCAGAATGATCGTTCAGAGAATAGAGGTTTAAGACTGAGGCCCAGAAGGACTGTAAAAGAGAGTTGTGGTTGGAGACTGAGGTGCAGGAGGACTGTTACAGAGAGCATAGTTTGGTGACTGAGGTGCAGGAGGACTGTTACTGAAAGCAGGGGTTGGAAATTGGGGTGCAGAAGGACCGTTACAAAGAGCAGAGTTTAGAGACTGCAGTATAGAAAGACTTTAACAGAGAGCAGAGGTTTGAGAATATGGTGCAGAAGGACTGTTACAGAGAGAAGAGGTTGAAGACTGGGTTGCAGAAGGATTGTTACAGAGATCAGAGTTTGGAGACTGGGGTGCAGAAGGACTGTTACACAGAGCAGAGGTTGAAGACTGGTGTGTACAAGGACTGTTGAGAGAGCAGAGGTTGGAGACTTGGGTGAAGAAGGACTGTTGCAGAGAGCAGAATTTGGAGACTGGGGTGCAGAAGATTCTTACAGAGATCAGAAGTTAGAGACTGCGGTACAGAAGGAGTGTTACAGAGAGCAGAGTTTGGAGACTGGGGTGGAGAAGAACTGTTTAAGAGAGTAGATATTGAAGACTGGGGTGCAGAAGAACTGTTGCAGCGAGCAGAAGTTGGAGACTGGGGTGCAGAAGGATTGTTGCAGGGAGCAGAATTTGGAGACTGAGGTGCTGCAGGACTCTTGCAGACAACAGAGGTTTGAGAATGGGGTGCAGAAGAACCGTTAGAGAAAGCAGATGTTGGAGACTGAGGTGCATAAGGATTTTTTCAGAGAGCAGAGGTTGGAGACTTGGGTGAAGAAGGGCTGTTACAGAGATCAGAGTTTAGAGACTGTGGTGCAGAAAGATCTTACAGAGAGCAGAGTTTGGAGACTGAGGTGCAGAAGGACCATTACAGAGAGTAAAGGTTGGATACTGAGGTGCAGAGAGCAGAGGTGGAGAAAGAGGTGCAGAAGGACTTTTATAGAGAGCAGATTTTGGAGACTGTGGAGAACAAGGATCATTGCAGAGAGCAGAGTTTTCAGACTGAGGTGCAGAAGGACTATTGCAGAGAGCAGATTTTGGAGACTGGAGTGCAAAAGGACTTTTGCAGAGAGCAGATTTTGGAGACTGTGGTGCAAAAGGATCATTGCAGAGAGCAGAGATTAGAGACTGCGGTGCAGTAGGACCATTGCAGATATCAGTGTTTGGAAACTGAGGTGCAGAAGGATTATTGTAGAGAACAGAAGTTGGATCTTGGGTGCAGAAGGACTGTTACAGAGAACAGAGTTTGGAGACTGCGGTTCAGAAGGCCTGTTACAGAAAGCGGAGTTTGGTAAAGGGATGCAGAACGACTGTTACAGAGGGCAGAGTTTGGAGACTGGGTTGCAGAAGGATCTTACAGAGAGCAGAGGTTGGAGACTGAGGTGCAGAAGGACCGTTACAGAGAGTAGAGGTTGGATACTGAGGTGCAGAAGGACCATTGCAGAGAAAAGAGGTGGAGTCAGAGGTGCAGAAGGACTTTTATAGAGATCAGAGATTGGAGACTGGGGTGCAGAAGGACTTTAGCAGATAGCAGGTTTGTAAACTGGGGTGAAAAAAGACTGTTGCAGGGAGCAGGTGTTAGAGAATTGGGTGCAGTAGGACTGTTGCAGAGAGCAGAATTTGGATACTGAGGTACAGAAGGACTGTTACAGAGAGCAGAGGTTGGAGACTGGGGTGCAGAAGAACTGTTGCAGAGAGCAAAAGTTGGAGACTGAGGTGCAGAAAGAATGTAACAGAGAGCAAAATTTGAAGACAGGGGTACAGAATTACTGATACAGAAAGCAGAGGTTGGAGACTGGGGTGCCGAAGGAATGTTAAAGAGAGCAGATTTTGGAGACTGGGGTGCAGAAAGACCTTTGCAAAGAGAAGAGTTTGGAGACTGAGGTGCAGAAAGATTGTTGCCGAGTGTAGACGTTGGAGACTTGGGTGTAGAAAGACTGTTGCAGAGAGCAGAGGTTGGAGATTGGGTTGCCGAAGGACTGTTGTAGAGAGCAGAGGTTGGAGACTTGAGTGCAGAAGGACTGATAGAGAAAGCAGAGGTTGGAGAGTGGGGTGCAGAAGAACCGTTACAGAGAGAAGAGTTTGGAATCTGCAGTACAGAAGGACTGGTACAAAGAGCAGAGGTTTGAGACAGGGTTGCAGAAGTCCTGTTACAGAGAGCAGAGTTTGGAGACTGTTGTGCAGAAGAACTGTTACAGAGTGCAGAGTTTAAAGACTGGGTTGTAGTGCTGGGGATGTGGCTCAAGCGGTACTGTGCTCACCTGGCATGCGTGGCCCGGGTTTGATCCTCAGCACCACATACCAACAAAGATGTTGTGTCCACCGAGAAATAAAAAATAAATATTAAAAAAATTCTCTCTCTCTCTCTCTCTCTCTCTCTCTCTCTCTCTCTCTCTCCCTCTCTCTCTCTCTCTCTCTCTCTCTCTCTCTCTCTCTCTCTCTCTCTCTCTCTCTCTCTCTCTCTGTCTCTCTCTCTCTCTCCTCTCTCACTCTCTCTTTAAAAAAAAAAGACTGGGTTGTAGAAGCATATTACAGAGATCAGAATTGAGAGAATGAGGTGCAGAAGGACTGTTACAGAGAGCAGAAATAGGAAACTGGCGTGCAGAAGGGTGGTTTCAGAAAGCAGAGTTTTCAGACTGAGGTTCAGAAGGACTGTTGCAGAGAGCAGATGTTCGAGAATGGGGTGCAGAAGGACTGTTGCAGAGAGGAGAGTTTGGAGACTGGGGTACAGAAGTACTGTTATAGAGAGCAGAGTTTGGAGACTGGGTTGCTGAATGATCATACAAAGAGCAGAGTTTGGAGCCTGGGGTGTAGGTGGACTGTTACAGAGAGCAGTGGTTTGAGACTGGGGTCCAGAAGAATCATGCAGAAAGCAGAGGTTTCAGACTGAGGTCCAGAAGGATGGATACAAAGAGCAGACGTTGGAGACTGAGGTGTAGAAGGACTGTTACACAGAGAAGAGTTTGGAGACTCAGGTGCAGAAGGACTGTTACAGAAAGCAGAGTTTGGAAATTGGGGTGCAGAAGGACTGTTACCGAGAGCAGAGGTTGGAGACTGGGGTGCAGAAGGATTCTTACATAGAGCACAGTTTGGAGACTGAGGTGCATACGGATAGATACAGAAAACAGAGTTTAGAGACCTGGGTTCAGACAGACTGATAAAGAGAGCAGAGGTTTGAGACTGGGGTGTGGAAGGACCCTTACAAGGAGCACAGGTTGGAGACTGCGGTACAGAAGGACTGTTATAGAGAGAAGATCTTGTAGTCTGGGGAGCAGAAGTACTGTTTCACAGGACAGAGGTTGGAGACTGGGGTGGAGAAATAATGTTACAAAGAGCAGAGTCTGGAAACTGGAGTGCAGAAGGATATTACAGAGAGCAGAGGTTGGAGACTGTGGTGCAGAAGGACTGTTGAAGAGAGCAGACGTTGGAGACTGGGGTCCAGAAAGATAGTTGCAGAGAGCAGAGTTTGGAGACTGGGGTGCAGAAGTACTGTTGCAGAGAGCAGATGTGGAGACTGGGGTGCAGAAGGACTATTACATAGAGCAGAGGTTGGAGACTGAGGGGCAGAAGGACTGTTACAGAGAGCAGAGTTTGATGACTGAGGTGAAGAAGGACAGTTACAGAGAGCAGAGTTTGGAGACTGGGGTTCAGATGGATCTTATAGAGAACAGAGTTTGGAGACTCGTGTGCAAAGGACTGTTGCAGAGAGCAGATGTTGGAGACTGGGGTGGACAAGAATTGTTGCAGAGAGAAGAAGTTGGAGACTGGGGTGCAGAAGTCCTGTTACAGAGAGCAGAGTTTAAAGACTGTTGTGCAGAACGACTGTGACAGAGTGCAGAGTTTAAAGACTGGGCTGAAGAAGGGTCTTACAGAGAGCAGAGTTTGGAGACTGAGGTGTAGAAAGACTGTTATAGAGAGCAGACGTAGGAGACTGGGGTGCAGAAGGACTGTTGCAGAGTGCAGATATTGATAACTAGGGTGCAGAAGGACTGTTGTAGAAGGCAGAGGTTGAAGAATGGGGTGCAGAGGACTGTTGCAGAGAGCAGAGGTTGGAGACTGATGTGTGGAAGGCCTGTAAAAGAGAGCAGAGTTTGGAGACTCAGATGCAGAAGGACTGTTACAGAGAGCAGAGGTTGGATACAGGTGTGCAGAAAGATCTTACAGAGAACAGAATTTTGATACTGAGGTGCAGATGGACTGTTACAGAGAGAAGAGGTTGGAGACTGAGGTGTAGAAAGACTGTTATAAAGAGCAGAGTTTGGTGAATGTGGTGCAGAAGGACTGTTACAGAAAGCAGAGTTTGGAAATTGGGGTGCAGTAGGACACTTACTGAGACCAGAGTTTGGAGACTGCGGTATAGAAAAACTCTTACTGAGAGCATAGGTTGGAGACAGAGGTGCAGAAGGATAGATACAGAGATCAGAGGTTTGAGACTGAGGTTCAGAAGGATTGATACAGAAAGCAGAGTTTGAAGACTGGGGTGCAGAACGCCCGTTACAGAGAGCAGAGGTTGGAGACTGCGGTACAGAAAGACTGTTACAGAGAGCACATGTTGGAGTCTGGGGAGCAGAAGGACTGTTGCAGAGGACAGAGGTTGGAGACTGGGGTGCTGCAGGACACTTGCAGAAAGCAGAGTTTAAAGACTGGATTGGAGAAGGAATGTTACAGAGAGCAGAGTTTGGAGACTGTGGTGCAGAAGGACTTTTACAGAGAGGAGAGGTTAAAGACTGGGGTCCAGAAGGATCGTAGCAGAGAGCAGAGTTTTGAGACTGGGGTGCAGAAGGACTGTTGCAGAGAGCAGAGGTTGGAGACTGGAGTGCAGAAGGACTGTTGCAGAGAGCAGAGGTTGGTGACTGAGGTGCAGAAAGACTGTTACACAGAGCAGAGTTTGGACACTGGGGTGCTGAAGAACTGGTAAAGAGAACAGAGGTTGGAGACTTTGGTGAAGCAGGACTGTTGCAGAGAGTAGACGTTGGAGACTGGGGTTCAGATGGATCTTACAGAGAGCAGAATTTTGAGACTGAGTTGCAGAAGGACTGTTGCAGAAATCAGAGGTTGGAGACTGGGGTGAAGATAAATCGTTGGAGAGAGC
Organism: Ictidomys tridecemlineatus; assembly: GCF_052094955.1. Taxonomy (NCBI): domain Eukaryota; kingdom Metazoa; phylum Chordata; class Mammalia; order Rodentia; family Sciuridae; genus Ictidomys; species Ictidomys tridecemlineatus. The sequence continues at coordinate 173,427 of NW_027526097.1, forward strand.
AGGTTTTTAAGACTGGGGTACAGAAGGCCTGCTACAGAGAGCAGAGTTTTGGGATTGAGGTGCAGAAAGACCGTTACAGAAAGTAGAGGTTGGAAATTGGGGTGCAGAAGGACCGTTACAGTGACCAGAGTTTGGAGACTGCTGTATAGAAAAACTGTTACAGAGAGCAGAGGTTTGAGCATGGGGTGCAGAAGGACTGTTACAGAGAGCAGAGGTTGGATACTGGGGTGCTTAAGGATCTTACAGAGAGCAGTTGTTGGATACTTTGGTGCAGAAGGACTGTTGCAGAGAGCAGACGTTGGAGACTGGGGTAAAGAAGCATCGTTGTAGAGAGCAGAGTTTTGAGACTGGGATGCAGAAGGACTGTTACAGGGAACAGAGGTTAGAGACTGGGGTGCGGAATGCCTTTTACAGAGAGAAAGGTTTGGAGAAAGGGTGCAGAAGGACTGTTACAGAGGGAAGAGTTTGCAGACTGGGTTGCAGAAAGATCTTACACAGAGCAGAGGTTGGAGACTGAGGTGCAGAACGACTGTTACAGAGAGTAGAGATTGGAGACTGAGGTTCAGAAGGATTCTTACAGAGAGCAGATTTTGGAGACTGGGGTGCAGAAGGACTGTTGCAGAAAGCAGAGGTTGGAGACTGTGGTGTAGAAGGACTGTTTGAGGGAGCAGAGTTTGGAGACTTGGGTGCAGAAGAAATGTTGCAGAGAGCAGAGTTTGGAGACTTGGGTGCAGAAGAAATGTTGCAGAGAGCAGAGTTTGGAGAATGAGATGCAGAAGGACTGTTACAGAGATCACTGGTTGGAGACTGGGGTGCAGAAGGTCTGATAGAGAAAGAAGAGGTTGGAGACTGTGGTGAAGAAGGAAAATTACAGAGAGCAGACTTTAAAGACCGCAGTACAGAAGGCCTGTTACAGAGAGCAGAGGTTGGAGACTGGGGTTCAGAAGGACTATTTCAGAGTGCAGATATTGGAGACTGGGGTGAAGAAGAACTGTTGCAGAGAAAAGAGGTTGGAGACTTGAGTGCAGAAGAACTGTCGCAGAGAGCAGAGTTTGGAGACT